>NC_052148.1:6684434-6807366 GCF_902713615.1 Scyliorhinus canicula | reverse complement strand
GATCAGGAGAGAGACTGGGATTGTGATCAGGAGAGAGACTGGTTATGTGATCTGGAGAGAGACTGGGAAAGGATCAGGAGAGAGACTGGGAAAGAATCAGGAGACAGACTGGGAATGGATCAGGAGAGAGACTGGGAAAGGATCAGGAGAGAGACTGGGAAATGATCAAGAGAGAGACTGGGAAAGGATTAACGAGAGACTGGGAAAGGATCAAGAGAGAGAATGGGAATGTGATCAGGAGAACGACTGAGAAAGGGTCAGGAGAGAGACTGGAATGGATCAGGAGAGAGACAGGGAAAGGATCAAGAGACAGACTGGGAAAGGATCAGGAGAGAGACTGGAAATGTGATCAGGAGACTGGGAATGTGATCAGTGGAGAGACTGGGAATGTGATCAGGAGCGAGTCTGGGAGATGATCAGGAGAGAGACTGGGAAAGGATCAGGAGACAGACTGGGAATGTGATCAGTAGAGAGACTGGGAATGTGATCAGGAGAGAGTCTGGGAGAGGATCAGGAGAGAGACTGGAAAAGGATCAGGAGACCGACTGGGAATGTGATCAGGAGAGAGATGGGAATATGATCAGGAGAGAGACTGGGAAAGGATCAGGAGAGAGACTGGGAAAGAATCTGGAGACAGACTGGGAATGGATCAGGAGAGAGACTGGGAAAGGATCAGGAGAGAGACGGGAAATGATCAAGAGAGAGACTGGGAAAGGATCAGGAGAGAGACTGGGAAAGGATCAAGAGAGAGAATGGGAATGTGATCAGGAGAGAGACTGAGAAAGGATCAGGAGAGAGACTGGAATGGATCAGGAGAGAGACAGGGAAAGGATCAAGAGACAGACTGAGAAAGGATCAGGAGAGAGACTGGGAATGTGATCAGGAGACTGGGAATGTGATCACTGGAGAGACTGGGAAAGGATTAGGAGACAGACTGGGAATGTGATCAGTAGAGAGACTGGGAATGTGATCAGGAGAGAGTCTGGGAGAGGATCAGGAGAGAGACTGGGGAAGGATCAGGAGACAGACTGGGAATGTGATCAGGAGAGAGATGGGAATATGATCAGGAGAGAGACTGGGAGTGTGATCAGGAGAGAGACTGGGAATGTGATCAGGAGAGAGACCGGGAAAGGATCATCAGAGACTGGGAATGTGATCAGGAGAGAGACTGGGTATGTGATCAGGAAAGAGACTGGGAAAAGATCAGGAGAGAGACTGGGATTGTGATCAGGAGAGAGACTGGGTATGTGATCAGGAGAGAGACTGGCAGAGTATCAGGAGAGAGACTGGGAAAGGATCAGGAGACAAACTGGGAATGTGATCAGGAGAGAGACTGGGAAAGGATCAGGAGACTGGAATGTAATCAGGAGAGAGGCTGGAAATGTGATCAGGAGAGAGACTGGGAGAGGATCAGGAGAGAGACTGGGAGAAGATCAGGAGACAGACTGGGAATGGATCAGGAGATAATCTGGGTATGTGATCAGGAGAGAGACTGGGAGAGGATCAGGAGAAGACTGGGAAAGAATCAAGAGAGAGACTGGGAATCTGATCAGGAGAGAGTCTGGGAAAGTATCAGGAGAGAGACGGGGAAAGGATCAGGAGACAGGCTGGGAATGTGGTCAGGTGAGAGGCTGGGAATGTGATCAGGAGACAGACTGGGAATGTGATCAGTAGAGAGACTGCGTATGTGATCAGGAGAGAGACTGGGAGAGGATCAGGAGAGAGTCTGGGAAAGGATCAGGAAGCAGACTGGGAATGGATCAGGAGAGAAACTGGGAATGTGATCAGGAGAGAGACTGGGAAAGGATCAGGAGAGAAACTGGGAATGTAATCAGGAGAGAGACTGGGAAAGGATCAGGAGACAGACTGGGAATGGATCAGGAGAGAAACTGGGAATGTGATCAGGAGAGAGACTGGGAAAGGATCATGAGAGAGACTGGGAAAGGATCAGGAGACAGATTGGGAGTGTGATCAGGAGAGAGACTGGGAAAGGATCAGCAGTGACTGGGAATGTGATCAGGAGAGAGACTGGGAGAGGATCAGGAGGGAGACTGAGAATGGATCAGGAGAGAGACTGGGAATGGATCAGGAGAGAGACTGGCAGAGTATCAGGAGAGAGACTGGTAAAGGATCAGGAGACAAACTGGGAGTGTGATCAGGAGAGAGTCTGGAAAAGGACCAGGAGAGAGACGGGGAAAGGATCAGGAGAGAGACTGGAATGTGATCAGGAGAGAGACTGGGAAAGGATCAGGAGACAGACTTGGAAAGGATCAGGAAACAGACTGGGAATGTGATCAGGAGAGAGACTGGGAGAGGATCAGGAGAGAGACTTGGAAAGGATCAGTCGACAGACTGGGAATGTGATCAGGAGAGACACTGGGAGAGGATCAGGACTGAGACTGAGAATGGATCAGGAGAGAGACTGGCAGAGTATCAGTAGAGAGACTGGGAATGTGATCAGGAGAGAGACTGAGAGAGGGTCAGGAGACAGACTGGGAATGTGATCAGGAGAGAGACTGGGAAAGGATCAGCAGAGACTGGGAATGTGATCAGGAGAGAGACTGGGTATGTGATCAGGAGAAAGACTGGGAATGGATCAGGAGAGAGCCTGGCAAAAGATCAGGAGAGAGACAGTTAATGTTATCAGGAGAGAGACTGGGAAAGGATCAGGAGAGAGACTCGGAATGTGATCAGGAGAGAGACTGACAAAGAATCAGGAGAGAGACTGGGAACGGATCATGAGAGAGACTGGGAAAGGATCAGGAGAGAGACTGGAATGTGATCAGGAGAGAGACTGGAATGGATCAGGAGAGAGACTGGGAAAGGATCAAGAGAGAGACTGGGAAAGGATGAGGAGAGAGAATGGGAATGTGATCAGGAGAGAGACTGGGAAAGGATCAGGAGAGAGACTGGGAATGGATCAGGAAGGAGACTGGGAATGTGATCAGTAGAGAGACTGAGAATGTGATCAGGAGAGAGTCTGGGAGAGGATCAGGAGAGAGACTGGGAAAGGATCAGGAGACAGACTCGGAATGTGATCAGGAGATAGATGGGAATGTGATCAGGAGAGAGACTGGGAATGGATCAGGAGGGAGACTGGGAATGTGATCAGGAGAGAGACTGGGAAATTATCAGGAGGCAGGCTGGGAATGGATCAGGAGATAGACTGGGAATGTGATCAGGAGAGTGACTGTGTATGTGATCAGGAGAGAGACTGGGAAAGGATCAGGAGACAGACTCGGAATGGATCAGGAGAGAGACTGGGAAAGGATCAGGAGAGAGACTGAGAAAGGATCAGGAGAGAGACTAAAATGTGATCAGGAGAGAGGCTTGCAAAGGATCAGGAGAGAGACTGGGAATGTGATCAGGAGAGAGGTTGGGAAATGATCAGGAGAGAGTTTGGGAAAAGGATTAGGAGTGTTACGGTTCCAGAAAGATTCCATAATGGAACACTTGCTCAATAGACTAACTTTTACTATTTGAATAAAACAGGGAGGAATAATCCATTGCAACTCGAATTAATTTTAACAACACACTCTGATATGGGGTGACGGTATGTGATGGGCAGGTGGACTCTGATAGGGGAGGGGCTCTGATGTAGGGTCTGCGAATATGTGTGGCCTCAAGGGAGGTATGTCTGGTACAGTGGTTTGATGGGCATTCGGATGGGGGTTGTCTGATTAAGGGGTCTGATAGGGGGATCTGATGGGGGGAATGTGATGGGGCATTCAGATGGGCGGTATGATGGGGGGGGGGTCTGTGATATGTAGGGGTGTGTGATATGTGGGTTCCTGGATATGGTTGTCTCATTGGGTTTTCTGATGGGGGGGTCTGATAGGGGCGTCTGATGGGGGGGTCTGATAGGGGGATCTGAGGGGGGTCTGAAAGGGGGGTCTGATAGTGGGGGTCTGATGGGGGGGGGTCTGATAGGGGGGGTCTGATAGGGGGATCTGAGGGGGGTCTGAAAGTGGGGGTCTGATAGTGGGGGTCTGATGGGGGGGTCTGATAGGGGGTTTGATAGGGGGGGTCTGATAGGGGGCTCTGCTAGGGGGGTCTGATAGGGGGGGTCTGATAGGGGGTTTGATGGGGGAGTCTGATAGGGGGGGTCTGATAGGGGGGTCTGATAGGGGGATCTGAGGGGAGTCTGATAGGGGGGGTCTGATGGGGGGGGTCTGATAGGGGGGGTATGATCGGGGGTTTGATGGGGGAGTCTGATAGGGAGGTCTGATAGGGGGGTCTGATAGGGGGATCTGAGGGGGGTCTGATAGGGGGGTCTGATGGGGGGTTCTGATAGGGGGAGTCTGATAAGGGGGGTCTGATCGGGGGGTCTGATGGGGGGTCTGATGAGGGGGGCTGATAGGATGAGTCTGATAGGGGGGGTCTGATCGGGGGGTCTGATGGGGGGGTCTGATAGGGGGATCTGATGGGGGGTCTAATGGGGGCATCTGATGGGGGGTCTGATGGGGGGGTCTAATGGGGGCATCTGATGGGGGGTCTGATGGGGGGTCTGATAGGGGGGTTTGATAGGGGCGGTCTGATCGGGGGTCTGATGGGGGGTTTGATGGGGGGTCTGATGGGGGGTTTGATAGGGGGGTCGGATGGGGTGTCTGATGGGGGGTTTGATGGGGGGTTTGATAGGGGGGGTCTGATGGGGGGTCTGATGGGGGGTCTGATGGGAGGGGTCTGATGGGGGGTTTGATAGGGGGGGTCTGATCGGGGGGGGTCTGTTAGGGGGGATTTAATACAGGTGGTTTGATGGAGGGTTTGATAAGGGGGTCTGATGGGGGGTCTGATGGGGGGTTTGATGGGGGGTTTGATAGGGGGGTCTGATCGTGGGTCTGATGGGGGGGTTTGATGGGGGGTCCGATGGGGGGTCTGATGGGGGGTTTGATGGGGGGCCTGATGGGGGGTCTGATGGGGGGTCTGATGGGGGGTTTGATGGGGGGGTCTGATGGGGGGGGTCTGACAGAGGAGGGATGGGCAGGATTTGGGTTGTATGCAGGAGGGCAACCTTCAATGGACGTTGGGGGCCCCTTGATCCATGGAGAGGCCCACAGCATCAGGGCTACACTTGCACCAATCCACGCCGACGTGTATTCCTGCTGAGGCAGCCGGAGAACACAGAGATCTGGAGAATTGAGAGTCTGGTCCGTTAATCGGGTGCAAATGGGAGGACATAAAGGGCAGAATTTTACCGTTGCCGACGCCGAAATCGCGTTCGGCGAACGGCCGGAAAATCACATTTCCCGACCGAATCGGGGATGATGCTGCTTTCTCAATGGTCCGCCCCCACTAAAGCAGCGTAGAGACTGCCTCAGGCCATTGCCTGAGGCCCGCCACCCCCGATGCTGCGCCCCCCCCCACCTGCCGAGTTCCTGCGTCGGTCGCTTGTGGTCTCATCCGTTGGGAACTCGCCGTGGCGGCTGCGGACTCAGTCCAGCGGTGCCACAGTCGGGGGAGAGCTGATCCTTGGTTGGGGTGGACATTATTCGGGGCTGGAGGCACTGTGGGGGCGGGGGGGGGGGGGGGGGGGGGGGGGCGATCCGGGTGCATGGGCCGACCAAAGTGGGGGACTATTTTGTGGGCTGGGCCCGCAAGCGGCATCAGCCATGAAGCATGGTGCGGCCGCTGCAGGCCACCGCCATGCGCATGCGTGGCCACGGTTCCGGCAATTCTCTGGGTCAGATCGGCAGCTAGAGCCGAGTGCTCTACTCTGCCGGCATCCTAGCCCCCAGCAAAACAGGGAATCGGTGGCTGTTCTGCACCAAAACACCACCATTCCCACGACGGCAAGGAGACATAGCCCCAGAATTGGAGAATCCAGCCTAAAGTATCTGCATCCTGCCGTCGGTACGTGACGGGTAGCTTCCTGCTGCCGCCTGCGGGGTCCCGGAGCATTGAAATGGGGCACCAATCGCGTTTTTAACCCAATACACGATTCTTCAACACATCAGAAACTCTGGCAGCGAGAACCTACCCCTAAGTGTTATTGCGGGTGGGAAAACTGGTGCAGATTGTGCTGCCAATTCTGGTGCTGTCCCATCTCTATGCTCCCACAGTCAGCCAATTCTTTAGTGCTTGGAGTGAAACCAGTCAACAAGTGATTTGTGGGACCCACAGAGGCCAGCAGACCCGGCCACACAGACATCGGGGCTCCATTTTGAAAAGGTTTCAAAGTCAAAGTGCAGACCACCCACACACACGCCAAGGAACACTGCCATTGGGTCATCAGGCCTTGCCCCTGCTCACTGGCCTCAGGTCCCCACCCCAATTGTCGATCCCACTGCCTTCCTCCCCCCCCTTCCCCTCACCCACCAGGTGAGTGACACCCTACTACAGGGTCACCAAACTGCTCCCCTTCATTTCCTCCCTCATGCCCCTGGAATTCTGCACAAACAGATAGGGTAGCAAGGTAGCACAAGTGACTTCACAGCACCAGGGTCCCAGGTTCGATTCCCCGCTGGGTCACTGTCTGTGCGGAGTTTGCACGTTCTCCCCGTGTCTGCGTGGGTTTCCTCCGGCTGCTCCGGTTTCCTCCCATGATCCAAAGATGTGCAGGTTAGGTAGATTGGCCATGCTAAATTGCCCTTAATGTCCAAAAAAGGTTAGAGGGGTTATTGGGTTTTGGGGAAAGGGTGGAAGTGAGGGCTTAAGTGGGTCAGTGCAGAGTCAATGGGCCGAAAGGCCTCCTTCTGCACTGTATGTTCTCTGAGCTTCTCAAATGGTGGAGCAGACTAAAGGGAAAGAATGGCCCACTTCTGCTCCTGAAATGAAATGAATGAAAATCGCTTATTGTCACGAGTAGGCTTCAATGAAGATACTGTGAAAAGCCCCTAGTCGCCACATTCCGGCGCCTGTCCGGTGAGGCTGGTACGGGAATCGAACCGTGCTGCTCGCTTGCTCGGTCTGCTTTAAAAGCCAGCGATTTAGCTCAGTGAGCTAAACCAGCCCCCTGCGTGTGTTCGTAAGCGCAGATGTGCTCAATGTTGCCTCGACCTTATTTGTAAATGGAAAACTTTCTATTTCTTCGATTTCACATTGCCTCCATTGTCTTTATCTCTCCTCCTGACTCTCCTGCCCGTGCTCTGGCTCCCCTTGATCCTCAGGGGGGGCTGGAGCTGTGTTCCACATCACCTCTCCTACCTCGTCTCCTCCATTACATTCGACCCGAGAGCCATTGGTCTTCTCTCTGAAATGAAACATTGAGGACAAGAATAATTAAAGGACCCGACAGTGATGGGCTGAATCTGAAACCTCAGGGAAATGTAAGACTGCACAGCTGCAACTTGTGACACCAGCACCCACATTGAGGTGACTAAGATGTGATCTCAGACGTGCGACATCTGGAACCTTGTGTGGGATAGTACGGTGTAAATACCCATTTCAACACCAATCAGACCCGGTTCAAATCCCGGCAGGGCAGATGGTAAATTTGAATTCAATAAAGCTCTGGAATTAAAAGTCTAAACATGCCCGTGAAACCATTGTCAATTGTCATAAAAACCCATCTGGTTCATTCACAGCCTTTAGGGAAGAGAATCTGCCATCCTTACTTGGTCGGACCTAAATATGACTCCAGACGCACAGCAATGTGGCTGACTCTTAAATTCTCTGAAATCATCTGGAAAGCCACTCAGTTCAAGGGCAACAAATGTTGGCCCAGCCACCGTGGCCCACATCCATGAATTAATTTTTTTTAAATGAGATGAGTAACCCCAAACTAGCTGTGAGCTCCAAGCTCTGATGTAATAATAATAATTTTCATTACTGTCCACAAGTAGCCTTACATTAACACTGCAATGAAGTTACTGCGAAAATCCCCTAGTCACCACATTCCGGCGCCTGTTCGGGTACACTGAGGGAGAATTCAGAATGTCCAATCCACTGAACAAGCATGTCTTGTGGGACTTGTGGGAGGAAACCGGAGCACCCAGAGGAAACCCACGCAGACACGGGGAGAACGTGCAGACTCCGCACAGACAGTGACCCAATCCCGGAATCAAACCTGGAACGTTGGCGCTGTGAAGCAACAATGCTAACCATGTGCTACCGTGTGACGGACTAATGAGCAATCAGTTGCTCATGGGGAACGAGGGGATGTCAATTCTGGTGAAGATGTGACTGGCCTTCATTGAAGGAATATACGATGCAGCTGCATCTCCTTCACTATTGCCTGCATTCACAAAGTCTACAGTCCTCTGTGTCACTGCTGAGATGCAGCATTTGTGCTGTGAAGCCATTGAGTTTTGAGTATTTCTTTATCAGTGCAAATAGACGCTTTGACTTTCAGTATCTTTCTTCCCAAGGGGATCTGTGGGTGTCATGGTGGCACAGTGCTGAGCACTGCCTTCTGCAGTGCCAGGGACCCACGTGCAATTCCGCCCTCGGGTGACTGCGGAGTATGCACGTTCCAACGTGTCTGCGTGGGTTTCCTTCGGCTGCTCCGGTTTCCTCCCACAGTCCAAAGGTGTGCAGGTCAGGTGGATTAACCACGATAAATTGTCCCTTTATGTCCAAAGGCTAGGTGGGGTTACGGGGCTAGGGCAGGGCAGTGCGACGAGGTGGTGATCTCTTTCAGAGCGTCGGTGCTGAATGGCCTCCTTCCGCACTGTAGGGATGCCATGATTCTCTTCTTCTCCTTTCTAACTAAGTTGATTCATGTTCATTCTTCAGGCATCAGCAAGGAAGAGGTCTCTCCACAAAGGGGGTCCTTAGCCCAGCAGTGTTCTCCGCCAACACTGTTCTCTGCTACTGGTTTAATGAAGAGTGCAGGAGAGCATTCCAGGAGCAACACCAGGGGTATCTGAAAATGAGTGTCAACCTGGTGAAGCTACAACACAGGACTACTTGTGTGTCAAACAGCATAAGCTGGAAGAAATAGACAGAGCGAAGCGATTCCACAATGCACGCACCAGATCTAAGCTCTGCAGTCTGCCACATCCAGCTGTCAATGTTGGTGGACAATTAAACAACTCACTGGAGGAGGAGGCTCCACAAATACCCCATCCTAAATGATGGAGGAGCCCAGCACATATGTGCAAAAGACAAGGCTGAGGCGTTCGCAACAATCTTCAGCCAGAAGTGCGAGTGGATTATCCATCTCGGTCTCCTCCGGAGGTCCCCAGCATCACAGATGTCAGTCTTCAGCCAATACGATTCACTCCAGGTGATATCATGAAACAGCTGACGGCACTGGATACTGCAAAGGCTATGGGTCCTGACAATATTCCGGCAATAGTACTGAAGACTTGTGCTCCAGAACTTGTCCGCAGCCCTAGCCAAGCTGTTCCAGTCCAGCTACAACACTGGCATCTACCCGGCAATGTGGAAAATTGCCCAGGTGTGTCCTGTACACAGGAAACAGGACAAATCCAACCCAGCCAATTACCACCCTGTCAGTCTGCTCTCCATCATCAGTAAAGTGATGGAAGGAGTCATCAACAGTGCTATTAAGCGGCACTTACTCAGCAATAACCTGCTCACAGACACTCAGTTTGGATTCCGCCAGGGTCACTCAGCTCCTGACCTCATTACAGCCTTGGTTCAAAAATGGACAAAAGCCCTGAATGCAGAGGTGATGTGAGAGTGACTGCCCTTAACATCAAGACAGCATTTGACCAAGTATGGCATCAAGGAGCCCTCGCTAAACTGGAGTCAATGGGAATCAGGGGGAAGCCTCTCCGCTGGTTGGAGTCATACCCGGCACAAAGGAAGGTGGTGGTTGGAGGTCAATCATCTCAGCTCCAGGATATCACTGCAGGAGTTCCTCAGGGTAGTGTTTAGGCCCAACCATCTACAGATGCTTCATCAATGACCTCCCTTCCATCATAAGGTCAGAAGTGGGAATGTTTGCTGATAATTGCACAATGTTTACTACCATTGGTGTCTCCTCAGATAATGACGCAGTCCATGTCCAAATGCAGCAAGACATGGACAAAAGTGGTAAGCAACATGTGTGCCACACAATGTCCATCTCTATTAAGAGAGAATCAAACCATTGCCCCATGACATTCAATGACAATACCATTGCTGAAAGCCTCACTATCAATATCCTGGGGGTTACCATTGATCAGAAACTGAACTGGACTAGCCATTTAAATACCAGTGGCTACAAGAGCAGGTCAAAGGCTAGGAATCCTGTGATGAGTAACTCACTTCCTGACCTCCCAAACCTGTTCGCCATCTACAAGGCGCAAGTCAGGAGTGTGATGAAATACTCTCTACTTGCCTGGATGAGTGCAGCTCCAACAACAAGAAGCTCAGCACCATCCAGGAGAAATGAATGAAATGAAATGAAAATCGATTTATTGTCACGAGTAGGCTTCAATGAAGTTACTGTGAAAAACCCCTTGTCGCCACATTCTGGCGCCTGTCCGGGGAGGCTGGTACGGGAATCGAACCATGCTGCTGGCCTGCTTGGTCTGCTTTAAAAGCCAGCGATTTAATCCAGTGAGCTAAACAAGCCCAGCAGCCCCGCTTGATTGCTCCCCCTTCCACAAACATTCAAACCCTCCAACACTGATGCACAGTCACAGCCATGTGTACCAACTGCAAAATGCACTGCAGGAATTCAGCAAGGCTCCTTCAGCAGCACCTTTGACAAGGTCCCTCATGGCAGATTGGTACAAAAGGTGAAGTCACACGGGATCAGGGGTGAGCTGGCAAGATGGATACAGAACTGGCTACAGAAGGCAGAGGGTAGCAATGGAAGGGTGCTTTTCTGATTGGAGGGCTGTGACTAATGGTGTTCCACAGGGATCAGTGCTGGGACCTTTGCTGTTCGTAGTATATAGAAATGATTTGGAGGAAAATGTAACTGGTCTGATTAGTAAGTTTGCAGACGACGCAAAGGTTGGTGGAATTGCGGATAGCGATGAGGACTATCAGAGAATACAGCAGGATTTAGATCGTTTGGAGACTTGGACAGAGAGATGGCAGATGGAGTTTAATCCAGACAAATGTGAGGTAATGCATTTTGCAAGGTCTAATGCAGGTAGGGAATATACAGTGAATGGTAGAACCCTCATGAGTATTGACAGTCAAGAGATCCAGGTGTACAGGTCCACAGGTCACCGAAAGGGCAACACAAGTGGAGAAGGTAGTCAAGAAGGCATGCGGCATGCTTGCCTTCATTAGCCGGGGCATTGAGTATAAGAATTGGCAAGTCATGTTGCAGCTATATAGAACCTTAGTTAGGCCACACTTGGAGTATCGTGTTCAATTCTGGTTGCCACACTACCAGAAGGATGTGGAGGCTTTAGAGAGGTTGCAGAAGAGATTTACCAGGATGTTGCCTGGTATGGAGGTCCTTAGCTATGAGGAGAGGTTGAATAAACTCGGTTTGTTCTCACTGGAACGACGTAGGTTGAGGGGCGACCTGATAGAGGTCTACAAAAGTATGAGGGGCATTGACAGAATGGATAGTCAGAGGCTTTTTCCCAGGGTAGAGGGGTCAATTACTAGGGGGCATAGGTTTAAGGTGCGAGGGGCAAGGTTTAGAGGAGATGTATGAGGCAAGTTTTTTACAGAGAGGGTAGTGTGTGCCTGGAACTCGCTGCCGGAGGAGGTGGTGGAAGCAGGGACGATAGTGACATTTAAGGGGCATCTTGACAAATACATGAATAGGATGGGAATAGAGGGACACGGAACCGGGAAGTGCAGAAGATTTTAGTTTTGACAGGCAGCATGGTCGGCACAGGCTCGGAGGGCCGAAGGACCTGTTCCTGTGCTGTACTTTTCTTTATTCTTTGTTCACACCCCAAGCCCATGACCATTGCCATCTACAAGGATAAGGACAGAAGATACCTGGGAACACCATCACTTATAAGTTTCCCTCTAAGTCACTCACTGTTCTTCACTGTCACTGGGTCAAATTCCTGGAACTCCCCACGTAAAAGCACAGTGGGTGTACCTGCATACCATGATCTGCAACAGTTCAAGAAGGTAGCTCCCACCTTCTCAAGGGCAATTAGGGACAGGCAACAAATGCTAGCCTAGCCAGTGCCACCCACATCTCGTAAAAAAATGAATTTAAAAAACGCTTAATTTTGTCCATGAGCCTTGTATGTGGCACTTTATCAAAAACCTTTCCAGAGTCCAAATCGTCAACATCCACTGCATTTCCTTCTTCCAACTTTTCTGTTACTTCATCAACAAATTCAAATAGATTCCTCAGGCACAATTTACAAATTTACAAATCCATGCTCACTCTCCTTAATTGACACAGGCAGAAATGCAAGCACATGTTGATGATTTCCCTTGATTAATTTTCAATAAAACCTTACCCTCCGCTGATGTTAAGCTACATGGCCTGCAGTTTGTGGAAGTGTTCTTCTATCCTTTCTTGAATAAAGGTTCACGTTTGCCACTCTCCAATCCTCAGGCGCCTCCCCTTAATAAGGGACAAAGAGAGATTCATGGGAAGATCTTCCGCTATCTCCATCCCAGGTTATTCCCACAACCTGGAATTCCAGTCCTGCAGACCCGGTGACTGACCCATTCTGAGCAGAGCCAACCTTTCTAGCTCTTGCTACCTCTCAACGTTCACCTCATCCATTACCTGTGCAAAACACAATGTAAAGTGCTCTACAATTATTCAAATCTTGCCCTGTACCTTTCAGCATATATCACCCCACTGTTCTTAACAAGGCCTATTTACTACCACTTAGCACAGTGGTTGGCATTGTTGCTTCACAGCGCCAGGGTCCCGGGTTTGATTCCCGACTTGGGTCACTGTCTGTGCAGAGTCAACACTCTGTGTGGGTTTCCTCCAGGTGCTCCGGTTTCCTCCCACAAGTCCCGAAAGACGTGTTGTTAGGTAATTTGGACATTCTGAATTCTCCCTCAGTGTACTCGAACAGGTGCCGGAATGTGGTGACTAGGGGCTTTTCACAGTAACTTGATTGCAGTTTTAATGTAAGCTTACTTGTGACAATAATAAAAGATTATTATTCTAAAAGTAGTAAGTTGGGACCTCCAGGTGGTGGTGTTCCCATAAACCTGCTGCCATTGTCCTTCCAATTGGTCATGGTCATGGGTTTGGAAGATGCTGCTTAAGGAGCCTTGGTGAGTTCCTGCAGTGGATCTTGTTGGTGATACACACAGCTGCTCCTGTGTGCCGGTGGTGGACGGAGTGAACATGAACACACAAACATACGGCCAAGGAGCAGGAGTAGGACATCCAGCCCCTCGAGCCTGCTCTGCCATTTAATAGGATCATGGTTTATCTGATAGTACCTCAAATTTGCATCTCGTCTATCCCCATAACCTATTACCTCCTTGTTTACCAAGAATCTGTCCACCGCTGGCTTAAAAATATCCAAAGACTCTGCTTCTATCACCCTTTCAGGAAGAGAATTCCAAAGACGCACCACCTTCTGATAGAATTCTCATCTACGTTTTAAACAGACGACCCTTCATTTTTAAACAGTGCCTCACAAGAGGAAACATCCTCTCCACATCCATAGAACCATAGAATTCCTACAGTCCAGAAGATTGATCCCATCAAGTCTGCACCTACCCTCTGATAGAGTTGGGCCCACTCCCAGCCTAGCCCCTTTATCCCATAGCACCATCTAACCTACACAGCTTTGAACACCAAGGGGAAAATTTATCATGGCCAATCCACCTAACCGGCACATTTTTGGACTTTGGGAGAAAATCCACACAGACACGGGGAGAACGTGCAAACTCCACAGTCACCCAAGGCCGGAATTGAACCTGGCTCCCTGGCGCTGTGAGGCAGCAGTGCTAACTACTGTGCCACCGTGCTACCCAAATGACTCATGAATCAAAACCTGTTCCTCCAACATCAATCTTTGAGCCATACATTTAACTCTCGACTCTGATTCACTCTGAACCAATTTTCTTGTGGCTCAAGTACTTTAACCCAATGAACTTAGCCCATATCTGCTCATATTCCCTGAGCAAAATCTCTTGTTTAATTCTACCTATCTCAGTGATACCTACGTGGACCATGATCACTGAATCCAGTCCCTCCCATTGCAAGTTCCTCTCCAGCTCAAGCAGATGTCTTCTACAAACATAAAAGCAAACTACTGCTGATGTTGGAATCTGAAACAGAAATAGAAAATGCATCTGCGGAGAGAGAACGGAGCTAACATTTCAAATCTGCATCACTCTTTGTCAAAGATGACCATCCATCTACTTGACCAAACAAAGTGGTTTATAAGGATGCATAAAAAAGTGGTAATCCTGAGGATTAGGAGCAATTTAGAATCTAGCAAAGGAGGACCAAGAAACTGATTAAGAAATTAAAAAGAGAATATGAAAAGAAACTAGCAAGGAACATAAAGGTGGACCAAAAAAGCTTATATAGGGAAATGAAAAGGAACAAACGTGAGCCCATTGCAGGTGAGTACTGGAAAATGTATAGTGGAGAACAAGGAAATGGCAGAGAAACTAAACGTTACTTGGCATCAGTCTTCGCAAACACAAATACGGAAAATTTCCCAGATATAAGCAACCAAGGGAATTGTGAAACTATGAAACAAAAAAAAAGTATTAGCAAGGAGGAAGTACTTAAAAGGTTAACTGGATTGAGGGCTGATAAATCCACTCACCAAATGAGCTTCATCCCAGTGTTGAAGGAGATGGATAGAGTTAATAGGATAGTTATCTTTCAAAATTCTATAGATCCTGGAATGGTTCTTCAGATTATAAAGTAGCAAATATAACCCCATTATTTAAGAGGGAGAATGAAGAATTACAGACCTGTTAGTTTGATGCCAGCAGTTGGCAAAATGTTAGAATTTCTTATAAAGGATGTGATAACCGAACATTTAGTAAAGAGTGGTAAAATTGTGTTGAGTCAACATGGATGTAAGAGAGGGAAATCCTGTTTAACAACCCAGTTGAAGTTTTGGGGGGGATATTTCTTGCAGCATTGATAAAGAAGAACCAGTAGATGTGGTGTATTTAGATTTTCAGAAGGCTTTTGATATGGACCCACACAGGAAATTGGTAAATGATATTAGTGTGCATGGGGTTGGCGGAAAAATATTAGTCTGGATTGAGAAGTGGTCAGCAGCCAAAAGCAGAGAGCAGGAATAAATAGGTCATTCTATGAGTACAGGCTGTTATTACTGGAGTAGCATAAGGATAGTGCTGGGGCCACAACTGTTCACAATTGTCATGTGAGAGTACCTTTAAGAAATGGGTGTTTAAAAAATGTACCTTTAAGAAATGAGTGTATCAGTGATGTCAGAGTGTGGCTGGAGCTTGGCTGTCTGTTAGCTTTTTACTTTTGTCTTAGGCTGTTTGCTGCAGGGTGTGTTTTAGTTTTGTTTTCAATATTGGAGCTGAAGCCAGACGAGCAGGTGTACTGTTGATCTCTCTGCCGTGAAAAGACTATCTCTTGATCATTTGGTGAATTCAGAATTATAAATGTTTTCAGCAATGACGTTAACCTGATGTGCTTCTGATAAAAGATGTTTCTTTTGTAAGTCTTCTAGATGTTAAAAGGAAAGCTCAAAGGATTACTTTGTGTTGTATTCTTTGATGTTTTATTTGAATTAATGGTTGCTAAGATGTTCACTGTATGTTTTAAAAAGGTTAACTTGAGTTCATAGAATAAACATTGTTTTGCTTTAAAAAATACTTTTCCATTTCTGCTGTACCACACCTGTAGAGTGGGCCGTGTGCTCCCCATACCACAATCTAGTAAAAGTTGTGGGTCAGGTGAACTCCATGGTACACTTTGGGGTTCTCTAAACCCTGACCCATAACACAATCCAGAGAAATTATTGGGATGTGGGGACCAATTGAAATATTCTCAATGTTGCTGATGACACCAAACAGTGGGGGAATGGGAGTTGTGAGGAGGGTGTGAAGGCTAGGTGTATTGGCTAGAATATAGCACATGGAATACAATGTGAATAAGTGTGAAGTTATTCACTTTGGTGGAAAGAACAGAAAGGCAGAGTATTTCTTCAATGGTGAGAGTTTGGGTAGTGTGACTGTGCAAATGGTGTCCTTGTTCACAAGTGTTACGCACCCAGGGCAGGTGTGCAGTCAATTACAGCCCCACATGCCCTGGAGTCACAAGACAAATGAATTAAAAAAATATTATTCTAAAAATTCTCAAATTCTTTGGCTCTTGGCTGCTCAATAATTAGTCACCAGGTTTGTAAGTTGAAACACAATTACTGTTTATTTATAACAGGAATAATATTGAAATATTAAACAGTGAATTAACTGTATAACAATAAGCTAACCTATTACCCCCCCCCCCCCCCCGCCTTTACCCACCCTCTACCCACACACACAGGACAGACAAACACAGAGGGGGAGGGGAGGTGTGAAAATAATAAGGATGAAGGTCAGGGGATAAGAGTTTTTGCTTCAAATGGCGGTTCTTGAGCACGCTTTCCTCACTGCCCACTCACTGATTAAAGTCACTGGTTTGCAGCATAGAATCATAGAATCTCTACAGTGCAGAAGGAGGCCATTCAGCCCATCGAGTCTGCACCAACCCTTAGAAAGAGTACCCTGCCTAGGCCCACACCCTGACCCTATGCCTGTAGCCCAGTAACCCCACCTAAAGTTTTAGACGCTAAGGGGAAAATTTATCATGATCAATCCACCTAACCTGCACATCTTTGGACTGTGGGAGGAAACCGGAGCACCCGGAGGAAACTCACGAAGACACGGGAGAACATGCAGACTCCGGACAGTCACCCAAGGGCGGAATTGAACTTGGGTTCCTGGTGCTGTGAGGCAATAGTCCTAACCACTGTGCCACCACACAGCCCTCTGTAATTCTCTCTTGTTCTCTGTAGTTTGGAAATGTATTACTCACAGTTTATCCTGGAAAGGCACCTTTGCTTAACATCAAACTCAGCTTTCAGTTCATGGTTTATTTCCAGGCCTCAGCCTCTCTGCAGAGTGAGGTGGTTGGTCCTCCCCTGCTTGCACAGCCTGACAAGGTTCTGTCCGTAGACTCATCCACACTCCCTGCCAGTTCAGAAACATAGTCTTTGTGGAGAAAAACAGAGAGGAGAGAGGACAGCAGTCCTTCCTCTGAGCAGACAGCAATCAAACTGAAACCAAAACCCAACCCGTGAAGCTCTGAAACATTCCAGTGGGATCCGATCCAATCACCACCTGTTACTGGGCAGAGCACAGCCCTTTTGGGCAAATTAATTGGTCACCAGCCAAATCAATCAAAGTGAGTCATCGCTGATGTCATTGGTGCTAGTCCAGGGGGCAGCATGGTGGCACAGTGGTTAGCACTGCTGCCTCACGGCGCTGAGGTCCCAGGTTCGATCCCGGCCCTGGGTCACTGCCCGTATGGAGTTTGCACATTCTCCCCATGTTTGCCTGGGTCTCACCCCCACAAACTAAAATGTAGGATACATGGATTGGCCATGCTAAATTGTCCCTTAATTGAAAAAAATAATTGGGTAGTCGAAATTTTCTTTTAAATTGGTGCCGATCCATCTGCAATCACCAATTTAAATCAGAACAGCCTTCTAGATGCTTCTGTTTGGATTAAAGTTGACGTACAGGCTGCTTTGCCTTAAAGTCACAGGTTGATTAAACATCCGTGGATCAAAAATGTAACAGCAAAAGTAAAGAGAAGGGCAAATAAGGGAATAACCAGGAACAACCTGGAAGGACCCTTACACAAGTCACTAAAAGCTACAATGAGTATTCAGTAAGCAATGAGGAAGGTGAAAGGTATGCTGACCTCCATAAAAGGGATCAGAGTAGAGGAGGAAATATGTCTTACTGCAGTATCATAGAATCTTGGTGAGACCTTGTTCTGGATTCTCCGCTCAGCAACGCCGGCAATGCGGATCGCAATTAGGCGGAGAATCGGGCAACCAGCCGAAATCAAGGTCCACCTGGATGCCGAACCGAGCACTATGCTCCGCCCCCCCCCCCCCCCTCAATGTCCAATTCGCATCCACTTAGCGAGATTCTCCGGGCCTGCGTGCTTCTCCTGTCGTCCAGGCAGGGAGTCACATGGGCATGGGTTACAACAGGTCGAGACAAACATGGCCCTGACGTGGTGGACCTCACCGTGTGCCAAGTCCACCTGAGCGCTACCCCCCCCCACACGCCCCACCCAACCCCGTCCCCCCCACCACCCCCGTCCCCTCCACAATGCCACACATCAACCACATCAAAGAGAGTTAAGTGCAGAGACTGGCTCTGTATTAATTACAGTTTCAAGGATTGAGTGGCAACGTCATTGAAACTTACAAGGTCTGGCAGGGTGGATGTCGAGGAGATTTGTCCCCTAGCTGGAGTCTGAAACAAGGTGACATAATCTCAGGGTAAGGGGTAGACCATTTAAGACAGAGATGAGGAGAATTCTCTTAATTCAGAGGGTTGTGAATCTTCGGAATCCTCTATCCCAGAGCGCCATGGAAGCTCAAACATTGAACACGTTCAAGACAGAAATTGATAGATTCCTGGAAAACAAGGAAACCAAAGGACATGGAGATAGCTCAGAGAAGTGTCATCGAGGTAAATGTTCGCCCATGATCTAATTGAAAGGCGGAGCAGGCTCGATGAGCTGAATGGCCTACTCCCGTTCCTATGTTCCTACTAAACTCTTGGTGCCAGTGGAGTGGCCAATGTTTGATTGAGGATGGTTCGCCCTCCATGATGCTCCACTGTGAATCCAACTGCCCCTTGGAAATCCTGAGCACATCTGGTACAGCTGGAGACACTTCCTACCCCAATGGTGCCCTCAAGTGTCTTGATATTCCCTGTGGCACTGTATTGCAACCAACAGGTCTTACATACCCATCCATGATCTAAGAAAAAAACCTTTTTTCCCCTTTAATAATCTGGCTAGCATCTTGGTTGAACTATGAATGTTAATTAATGTTTCTAAATCTGCCATTTCTGATGATCTTTTGATCTGTGACTGTACAACAAGCTCTAAGTGCTTTCTTCTCCATTTAGAGGCGAGTACGATTCCTCTGCTGAACCACAGGATGCATCCCCACCACCCACAGTCTAACAGCTCCAACCAGTAAGTAACGGAACCTTCAGTAATGATTATAAACATAAACACATTGAAGCCAGCTGGCCAGGGATGGAAGTGTTGGTGACGGGGCCAAATTTCATTCACATCTAACTGCTGATGAATTGTAGCGGAGGAAATATCTACCTGCCAATCATTTGAAACATTGACCCAAGCCCATTTGCCATGGCTTTGGCTATTTAACTATCAAACCTGTAACATCCACCCAGAAGGACAAGGACAGTGGGTGGTGCCAGAGAACATCATCACCACCAAGTCGCACACTATCCTGACTTGGAAACATTATCAATACTCCTTCAATCTCTGTGTCACTTCCATAGCAGTGACAACATGGGCAACTCCCATATTCTGAGATATAAACATCATGAGTGAGTGAGTTGTGGGAAATGTTTCAGGCATTGTCACAGCACCAAAACAACTCTTGTCTACATCATTTGTGTCTGTGACAAATGTAAACTTTCCCTCCTGATCTTTCTCCACCTGCCTGGAGTCTTTTACACCAGGCTAACCACCTCCAACATCTCTTCACTGTGCTGCAGATAGTTGCTCACCTGATTCCAATCTTACCTGTCTCATCACAGCCAGAGACCCATTGGCTATGTGTTCTGAAGTGAAAAGCTCACCACTATTCTTAGAATTCTCTCTATAGTCGATGGAGCGCTGTAATTCTAAATGGTGATCCAGGCTTTCCCTGACTCCTAGGCAGACTTAGGTGGATGCCAATCAGGTCAAACTATTATTTCAAGTTATCCCCCGGCATAATCTATATCTTCCTGGAGCTTTCATCTACTTACCACTCAGTAGTTTACACACGGGTCCGGCTTGCTAAGTAGAGTAAAGTAAACTTTCTAATAATAATAATAACCACTCTTTGAGGTTATCAATTTAAACTTAACTTTATTTTCAAGCTAAAAAGATAAAAACTATTTTTACAGAAAGGTGAAAAGATCTTTTCTTGTTCGGTCCAGTTGTAAGACTTTCAAGTCTACTTGTGACACTAATAAAGATTATTATTATTATTAGGTGCCGAGAACTCATACTGTGAAATGTCCAACCTATGCCCCTCCACCGCTCTACATCACTTTCAGTCTTTAAGACCTCTGGCCAAGGAATTAGTAATCTGACCGAATGAGCTTAAATTTGATTGAGCCATGATGACTCGAGAACCCTTTGAAAATGGTGGGCGGATGCAGATTCCAGGATTGCTGACCCCCTTCCTGAACTGGTCAGCTCCAGAGTGGATCTTGGCATGTCTGACTCTGCCACAACTCTCACAGAGTCAGGTTAAGTTTTCAAAAACTCGTAGCTTACAGCCCCTAAAAGAAGAGCCGTGAACCCCAATCTGTATTTTAAAAGGTCCTCCGTATTCCCCCAATACCAAGTGTTAAAGCAAATGCCAAGATGCCCAAATCCCCAGCGGAATTTGAAACAGCTGTCAAAATGTCCTCAGCAATTTGTATAAATGAGGATGATTATTTAAAATCGCAAATGGTCCACAAACTATGATCCTAAACTCGCCCCCATGGCACCGCATGCTCCTATGCCTAGCTGGACCATTTCATTGCCCATTGGCCCATTATAAATTGTATCAAACCAATTAATCTTATAGTGGCAGTTGGATGTGTAAATAAAAAAAGACTTAGAATCATAGATTCACTGCAGTGCAGAAGAAGGCCCATTGGCCCATCGGGTCTATACTGACTAAACACCCTGCTTGGCCCACTCCCCCAACCTATTCCCGTAACTCAGTACCCCACGAACCTTTTGTACACTAAGGGGCAATTTATCATGGCCAATCCACCTAACCTGGGACTGTGAGAGGAAACCAGAGCACCCAGAGGAAACCCACGCAGACACGGGGAGAATGTAGTTTTCACACAGACAGTTGCTCAAGGTCGGAATTGAATCTTAGCCCCTGGCGCTGTGAGGCAGCAGTGCTAACCACTTGCCACCATGTCGTCCAGTAAATACATAACGTTCCACGATGTGAAAAATAAGTCATTACGCCACAAGGCAATAATAATGTCAACCAACCAGATCCTGTAAAGTATCAATAACAACAACACCCCTTGAAATCCGTTAACCTTATATAAACAAAGTGTGAGATTGAAATTAAATGAAATGAAAATGAAATGAAAATTGCTTATTGTCACGAGTAGGCTTCAAATGAAGTCACTGTGAAAAGCCCCTAGTCGCCACATTCCGGCGCCTGTTCGGGGAGGCTGGTACGGGAATTGAACCGTGCTGCTGACCTGCCTTGGTCTGCTTTAAAAACCAGCAATTTAGCCCTGTGCTAAACCAGCCCCTAAGATTGACAAGAGAGCGAGAATGAGAGCTGTCAATCATGCGGTGTTTTCTCTGGGGTGCAGAGGTTTCAACAAAAATGATGGATTTCTGGGTACCCAACCAAATCACATACAATGGAACTATTATCTGTGATGAAACATGTATATGAAATGAAAAAAATGAAAAATGAAAAATCACTCATTGTCACAAGTAGGCTTCAAATGAAGTTACTGTGAAAAGCCCTGAGTCGCCACATTCCGGCGCCTGCTCGGGGAGGCTGGTATGGGAATTGAACCGTGCTGCTGGCCTGCCTTGGTCTGCTTTAAAAGCCAGCGATTTAGCCCAGTGTGCTAAACCAGCCCCTAATATTTTAATATTTTATATTTCTGTGTTTATGTATACATTATGTGTAGATAAGCATAAGTTGTGTCTATATGTGTCCAGGTTAATCAAAGGCAAGGTTGTTGGAGTCAGATAGTCTGTAGAATTGAAGGGATGAAGAATAAAAGTGTGATCTTGTGCTATTTTGTTGTGATGCTTTATGGTGGGGCTTCACGCGTAGATCTGGGTCAGGATTCTCTGGCCGTATCCGGCAGTGCATCCCCACCTGGGTTTCCCGCTGGCATGAGGCGGCCTCAATGGGAAATCATAGAATAGAATAGAACCATAGAATCTCTGCAGTTCAGAAGGAGACTATTTCGACCATTGAGACTGCACTGATCATCTGAAAGAACACCCTAGCTAGGCCCAGGCCCATTCCTCCACCTTATCCCCATAATCCCACCTACCCTATAAGTCAATTTAGCATGGCCAATCCATCTAACCTGAACATCTTTGGACTGGGGGAGTAAACCAAATCAGCCGGAGGTGCACAGACATGGGGAGGACATACAGATAGCCATTCAAGGCCGAAATTGAACCAGAGTGCCTGTCTCTGTGAGGCAGCAGTGTTAACCATTGTGTTACCGTGCCGACCATGGCCATTAACAAGCAGTGGATCCTGCTCCCAAGGAGCAGCAAGCCGTCGAGAAACATGGGACTGGGGCAACCGGAGAATGAAACACCTGAAATTTTCATTTGGGGATAAGCTTTGAAATTGATTGATCGTGGTTGTATTTGAAAGCAGTATCAAAGGGAACAAAGAACATTTGCATTTTACAGGAAGCTGCTGAGTAAACCTGGGCAAGACTACAGTTCCGCCTTCAACATCATTATCCCAACAAGACTAAGAACCAAACTCTGCAATTTTGGACTTGACTCCTCCCTGTACAGCTGTACCCCTCGACTTCCTCACCAACAGACCACAATCTGTCAGGATAGGCAACAGCACCTCCACAATAGTCCTCAACACCGGGGCCCCGTAAGGATGTGTGCTCAGTCCTCTACTGTACTCCCTATACACACATGACTGTGTGGGAAGATTCAACTCCAAATCAATCTATAAGTTTGCGGATAATACGAATGTGGTGGGCCGTATCTCGAACAACGACGAATCAGACTACAGGAGGAAAATAAATCACTTGGTTGCATGGTGCACCGAAAACAACCTATATGTTGGAAAGACCAAAGAACTGATCATCGACTTCAGGAAGTGCAGCACAGCACACACTCCCATCTACATCAATGGTCGATAGCTTTAAGTTCCTGGGGGTCACCATCACCAACAGTCTGTCCTGGTCCACTCACGTTGATGCAACAGTCAAGAAAGCCAACAACGCCTCTACTTCCTCCGGAAGCTAAAGAAATTTGGCATGTCTGCATTGACTCTCACAAACTTCTACAGATGGGCGATAGAAAGCATCCTATCCGGCTGCATCACAGCCTGGTATGGCAACTGCTCGGTCCAAGATCGCAAGAAACTGAAAACTGTGGTGAACTCAGCCCAATGCATCACACAAGCTTTCCACCCCCACATTGATTCTGTCGACACCTCCCGCTGCCTCAGGAAGGCAGACAGCATTATCAGGGACCCCTCCCACACAGGCATTGCCTTCTTCCAGACCCTTCCATCAGGCAGAAAATCAGAAGTCTGAAGACTCGCACATCCAAACATAGGAATAGCTTCTTCCCCACAGCTACAAGTCTCCTCAACAACTCCCCCTCAGACTGATCTGTTCCCTGTAAGAATACTATTCACAACGCCCTATGCTGCTCTTGCTCATGTATTTGCTTTGTTTGGCCCTTGTTCCGCACTGGAACCAATCACTGTTTGTTGATGTACCATTTCTCAATGTTCCCTGTTGATTATTCTTTTATCTACTATGTATGTACTGTGTACGTTCCTCGGCCGCGGAAAAATACTTTTCACTGTACTTCAGTATATGTGACAATAAATCAAATCAAATCAAAATCAAATCAAAGGTAATTTGAATCTTCCTGACCTGACGTTGAGGTAAAAGAAGATGTGAAATGTTTGGAGATTTGGAAACCTGAGTTTCACAGGGATATTATAAAAGACAGCGATGAACTTGGATGACTGGAGTGAAAAAGTGTTTATGAAAGTGGGTTTTCAACTGTAGTGAGTTGCTGTGAGGAACGTCCCACTGAAATCCAACTCCAGTGTTCCGGAGTATGTGAAAAAGCTCATTTTAATTGAAGAAAGCAACTCAGTTTCTGGAAAGCTCTTGAGAAACAGTTTGTTTTGAATATTTCTTCTGAAGAACCTTATCAGCGTGGAATAATTTCGGGAAATCATGGATTTCTGCTGAAAGTGAAAGAAAATTCTCGCTTTGGGTAATTTATCCTGGATTTTAAGCTTCAGAATCTATAAGGGGTTGTTGCCAAAAAGATTTATTATGCACCATCAATAAAACATTTCAAGGGTTATTTTGTGGCATTTCTATCAATTTAATCTTGTGTGTTTAGGCTTAACTTTTTCTTTTTTTAACAAACATTTCGGCCGGGATTCTCCCCTACCCGGCGGGGCGGTGTGTCCTGGCGGGAACCACTCCAGGGTTGGGCCGCCCCAAAGCCTTGTGGGGCTACCCCCACGCCGGAGTGGTTTGTGCCCTGCCGGCCGGCAGAAGCCCGCGCATGTGCGGGGGCGTCAGCGGCTGCTGACGTCATCCCCGCGCATGCGCAGGGCGGGGTGTCACTTCCGCGTTGGCCATCACGGAGGCTATGGCCGACGCGGAGGGAAAAGAGTGCCCCCACGGCACAGGCCCGCCCGCGGATCGGTGGGCCTCGATCACAGGCCAGGCCACCGTGGCGGCACCCCCCGGGGCCAGATCGCCCCGTGCCCCCTCCCCCCAGGACCCCGTAGCTCGCCCGCGCCGCCAGTCCCGCCGGTAAGGGAGGTGGTTTGATTCACGCCGGCGGGACCGGCATTACAGCAGCGGGACTTTGGCCCATCGCGGGCCGGAGAATCGCCAGGGTAGGCCCGCTGACCGGTGCGTCGCGATTCCCGCCCGTGCCGAATCTCCGGAGCCCGAGAATTCGGCGGCCAGCGGGGCGGATTCATGCCCCCCGCCGATTCTCCGCCCCAGCGGAGAATCGGCCCTTAATTCCTCACGTTTTTATAGGGTTTTTTAGAAAATATTTTATTGAAGCGTTGATAATTTTAAAACTTTTCAACAACAACATTCAACAGAGAACAGAGCCTATAACAAAATAACCATCACCCCACCCGAACACAAACCCCAACCAACATGGCTTATAAAAACACACCGCCTGCCCTTCCTGGCTCTCATGCCGTTGTTTCTTCTTCCCCTTGTTCATTACTTCCATGCCTCTCCTTCCCCATTCCCCCTGCTCGAAGAAGACGATGAACGGCTGCCATATCCGAGCGAACCCCTTATGACTTCCTCTTCATCGCCAACACCTGTCCTCCACCTCCTCAAGAACCTGCTTATTCGGGCCACAGTTATATGAGCCCTGTGGATCAGCTTGAATTGGATCAGGCTGAACGTGGCAGATGATGAGGACGCACTGACTCTCCGCAGGGCCTCCACCCATAACCCCAGCCTCCAACTGCCCCCCCCAATCTCTTCTTCCCACTTTCTCTTCACCTCCCCTATTGGGGCTCCCTCCCGCTCGATCAGCTCCTTATAGATCTACAAGACCTTCCCCTCCCCAACTCCTGTTCTCGACATCACCTTGTCCTCTAACCCCCTTTGTGGGAGGCGTGGAAAGCTCGAGACCTGCCTCCATACAAAATCCCTCACTTGCAGGTTCCGGAATCTGTTCCCACCCGGCAACTCAAACTCCTCCTTCAGCTCCTCCGAACTCAGTAAACCCCTATCAAGAAAGAGATGCCCAAATCTCTCAAACTCTGCCCGCTGCCACCTCCAAAAGCCCCTGTCCCATCCCCCCTGGAACGAACCGATGGTTATTGCATATCAGTGCCCACACCGACAGCCACTCCAAACGCATTTGCTGCTGCACTGTCCCCACACACTCAGGGCTTCCACTACTATCGCGTTTGTAGTGAAACGAGCAGGCAAGAACAGCAGAGGTGCCGTTAACAACGCCCCTCAAACTTGTGCCCTTATAGGATGTCGTCTTCACCCGCTCCCACACCGACTCCTCCCCCACTACCCACTTCCTAATCATCAATATATTTGCCGCCCAGTAATAGTTAATAAAGTTTGAAGGGCCAAAACCCCCTCCCCACGCCCCCCGCTCCAGCAGCACTTTGGGAATCAGACAATAAGACGTTGCTCCTTCTCCCGGCATACAAGCAGAAACTCAAGCGGGAGAATCCAGCCAAGAAGGTCGTTCAGTGCTGGTCCGAGGAGACAGAAGAGCTCTTACGTGACTGCTGAGAGACAGTGGACTGGTCCATATTTAAGAACTCAGCGACCAACTTAAATGAGTATGCCACCACCGTCACAGACTTCATCAGCAAATGTGTGGATGACTGCGTGCCAAAGAAAGTAGTACGTACATTCCCCAACCGGAAACCATGGCTCAACCGAGAGATTGACTCCCTACTGAAAGACAGATCTGAGGCGTTCAAGGGAGACGACCCTGACCTATACAAGAAATCCAGGTACGTCTTCCGCAAAGCCATCCGAGATGCCAAGAGAGAATATCAAACCAAGCTAGAGTCACAGACAGACTCTCGGCGGTTGTGGAAAGGACTAAACAACATAACGGGCTACGAAGCGAAGCCGAGCAGTATCTCTGGCAGCAGCGCACCCCTCCCCGATGAACTCAATGCATTCTATGCTCAGTTTGAGCAGGTAACCAGCAATCTGCTGCCGAGAGCACCAGCAGCTCATAACTCACCCATACCTATCATCAGAGCTTCCGAAGTCAGATTGGCCTTCCTGAAAGTGAAACCTCGGAAGGCGACGGGCCTGGACGGGATCCCTGGTTGTGCACTCAGAGCCTGCGTGGACCAGCTTGCAGAGGTATTCACAGACATCTTTAATCTATCCCTACTCCACTCCGAGGTCCCCACCTGCTTCAAGAAGACCACCATCATACCGGTACCAAAGAAGTACCAGGCAATGTGCCCCAATGACTACCGTCCGGTGGCCCTGACTTCAATCGTAATGAAGTGCTTCGAGAGGTTGATCATGAAGTGCATCGCCTCCATACTCCTAGAACGCCTTGATCCACTGCAATTCGCATACTGTCGCAACCGGTCCACATCAGACGCCATTTCCCTGGCCTTACGCATCCCTGGAGCATCTCGAAAACAAGGACTCCTACATCAGACTCCTATTTATGGACTACAGCTCCGCCTTCAACACCATAATCCCAGCCAAGCTCATATCAAAGCTCCAAAACCTAGGACTTGGCAACTGGATCCTCGATTTTCTGGCCAACAGACCACAAACAGTAAGAATGAACAACAAAACCTCCTCCACAATAGTCCTTAATACCGGGGCCCTGCAAGGCTGCGTACTTAGCCCCCTACTCTACTCCCTATACACACATGACTGCGTGGTACAACTTGGTTCCAACTCCATCTACAAGTTTGCTAATGATACGACCATAGTGGGCCAGATCTCGAATAACAATGAGTCCGAATACAGGAGGGAGATAGAGAACCTAGTGGAGTGGTGTAACGACAACAATCTCTCCCTCAATGCCAGCAAAACTAAAGAGCTGGTCATTGACTTCAGGAAGCAAAGTACTGTACACGGGGCCGAGGTGAAGATGGTTTGCAGTTTCAAATTCCTAGGGGTGCACATCTCCAAAAATCTGTCCTGGTCCACTCACGTCAACGTTACCACCAAGAAAGCACAACAGTGCCTATACTTCCTCAGGAAACTAAGGAAATTCAGCATGTCCACATTAACCCTTACCAACTTTTACAGATTCACCATAGAAAGCATCCTATCGGGCTGCATCACAGCCTGGTATGGGAAGTGCTCGGCCCAGGACCGCAAGAAACTTCAGAGAGTCGTGAATACCGCCCAGTCCATCACACGAACCTGCCTCCCATCCATTGATTCCATCGACACCTCCTGCTGCCTGGGGAAAGCGGGCAGCATAATCAAAGATCCCTCCCACTTGGCTTACTCACTCTTCCAACTTCTTCCGTCGGGCAGGAGATACAGAAGTCTGAGAACCCGCACGAACAGACTCAAAAACAGCTTCTTCCCCGCTGTTACCAGACTCCTAAATTACCCTCTTATTGATTGACCACATTAACATTACACCCTGTATGCTTCATCCGATGCCAATGCTTATGTAGTTACATTGTATATCTTGTGTTGCCCTATTATATATTTTCTTTTATTCCCTTTTCTTCCCATGCACTTAATGATCTGTTGAACGGCTCGTAGAAAAATACTTTTCACTGTACCTCGGTACACGTGACAATAAACAAATCCAATCCTATCCAATTCATTTCCTAAAAAATGCCTTGGGATAAAAATTGGGAGACACTCCAAATTATGAATATCCCAGGCCGAACAGCTGCAGGAGAAAGGGACAAGTTGGCAAAGTAGAATCCTTCATTCTGCAGAACATTGTCCTTCTCTGGATCTGCTCCACCGAAACCTCCAATGCCACTCTGGATAGCGTTGCTGTGTGCTAGCCATTCAGTCACAAAATGACATGTAGGCTTGAGCTCCCCTCAATCCCCTTGAGAATTTGTAAACTCCTAACTCAACAGGAGAAAGCCAACTGGTAAATGGAAGGCCTTTTCCCCACTCTGTTGCACGTTTTACTTGAGTGTATTACGCGTTTATTGGAGTGTATTAACACGCCTCCGTTTAAAGGCCGTGTGCTTAACACTACTACAGCTCTGTGTATGTAATTCTGCTCGAAGTCGCCAGGTGCCGTATTTAGACACCTCACAAGTATATCAAGGTCAGGTTCAAAGTAATAAAACTATACACCGATTAGTAAGTTCAAACGATTGATATTTATTATAACCAATATAATAAATACGCATGCATACGCTAAAGACTAATACTTATTTCTACTATTAAACGACTAAATACTTATCTAAGTAGGAACCAGCAAGGTCAGGGGACAAGGCCTTTGTTCCTTTCTGGACTGCACCTTCTGTTCACTAATAGTCGGCAAGAGTATAAGCAATGCCTGGGTCACGTAGCGAGCGTTGTTTTGGCACTTACTGAACGATGGCTGGTGCTCAACGGCTGGTGATGGAACTGGAGTCAGGATGCGATGTATCAGCAAAGCGATGAAGACAGCAGAGAGTCGGAGCCAAACAACAGAGCCGGAGCAAAACAGAACGGACCATGCGCGGGGTCTACTTTTATAGGTCCGAGAGGTCCGTGCCCTTTGGGGCGGGCTCTTTCACCTGCTAGGTATCGATTGGGTCTTCTCCCAATCGATATTTTCCAAACCCCCAATCTGAGGGTCTCTTCTCGATGGGTGGGGCGGTCTCTAGGATCCTTTGTGATGGATACTTCTGGTGCCGTTTCGTCTGGGCGTCCACTCAAAGTATCCATTCAAACCCAAATGTTTCTATTGTGTGGGCCCAGATCTGGATCACCTCATTACTATGCAAATCGTTGTTGCCATTTACACCTTAAGCTGAGATCCTGCACCTGGTCATAAACTGGTTTTGTACGTGCAGAATGCTAATTAGCCTTCTGCAAACTGCTTGTCCTTACTAAGACTGTTTTCTCCTGTTGCACGTTTTACTTGAGTGTATTACGCGTTTATTGGAGTGTATTAACACGCCTCCATTTAAAGGCCGTGTGCTTAACACTGCTACAGCTCTGTGTGTGTATTTTCAGCTCGGAGTCGCCAGGTGCCGTATATAGACACCTCACAAGGGGCAGCACGGTGGCCTAGTGGTTAGCACAACCGCCTCACGGCGCTGAGGTCCCAGGTTCGATCCCGGCTCTGGGTCACTGTCCGTGTGGAGTTTGCACATTCTCCCCGTGTCTGCGTGGGTTTCGCCCCCACAACCCAAAAAATGTGCAGAGTAGGTGGATTGGCCATGCTAAATTGCCCCTTAATTGGAAAAAATAATTGGGTAATCTAAATTTATAAAAAATAAAAAAATAAAAAAAAAAATAGACACCTCACAAGTATCTCAAGGTCAGGTTCAAAGTAATAAAACTATACACCGATTAGTAAGTTCCAACGATCAATATTTATTATACAAATATAATAAATACGCATGCACACGCTAAAGACTAATACCTATTTCTACTATTAAACGACTAAATACTTATCTAAGTGGGAACCAGCAAGGTCAGGGGACAAGGCCTTTGTTCCTTTCTGGGCTGCAACTTCTGTTCGTTACTAGTCGAATACTGTATAAGTTCACGTAGCGAGCGTCGTTTTGGGACTTACTGAACGATGACTGGTGCTCAACGGCTGGTGATGGAAGACAGGATCAACGGCTGGAGTCGGAGTCAGGATACAACAGCAGATCTGGGTCGAAGTCAAAGCAGCAGTCCAAGCCAGAGTCAACAGCAGCGGAGCCGGAGCAAAACAGACAGAACCATGTGCGGGGTCTATCTTTATAGGGCCCCCAATGTCCGTGCCTTTTCGGGGCGGGCCTTTACCTGCCATGTATTGATTGGATCATTTCCCAATCGATGTCTTACAAATCCCCCAATCTGAGGGTCTCTTCTCGATGGGTGGGGCGGTCTCTAGGGTCTTTTGTGATGGATACTTCTGGTGCCGTTTTGTCTGGGCGTCCACTCAAAGTATCCATTCAAACCCAAATGTTGCTATTGTGTGTGTCCAGATCTGGATTGCCTCATTACTATGCAAAGCGTTTTGCTATTTACACCTTTGGTTGAGATCTTCCACCTGGCCATAAACTAGTTTTGCTACATGCAGAATGCTAATTAGCCTTTGCAGACTGCTTGTCCTGGCTAAACTGTTTTCTCCCTGCAGTCTTAGCAGTTCTCCATTTTGTTAGCCCAGTGTCCATCTTAGGTGGCTACATTCCCTCCTTGTGATCCTCACAATAAAAATTGTGAAGGATCACCTATGCACGTTGCTTCGAGTGCTTCTGGGTGCCTTCTTTGTGTTCCCTGACCTCGGCAAGTTCCTGGGCGTCTATTCTGTCCTTGACTATGGGAAGAAAAATTTTTACCTGACATCTCTACTTGGCGCTATGTCAAAGTGGACATGCATTACCAAAACCGGGAACCTCTACCTATCACAACTATCCTTATCTTACCTTAAACATTTTATTACAGTCTAAACCTCATCCATTCATACCACATTACATAACATTTCCTGACTCGGCAGTCGAGTCCAGGACAATATAATACATGGGTATTTTTTATTCACATAGTGCTTTATTCATTGAGGGGCAAGGGGGATTGATGAAACCGAAAAATAGTGGATTGAACTCCATAAATGGTTGAGGGGCAGGAACGGGATGCTCTCCTTTTCCATTTCCTCAACCTGAGGGTCTGTACGATTATGCAGAGGATTGCAATCACTAGCAGTGATTCAATCACATATGACATGGAGTACCATGTCATAAATTTTGTGCACCAGGTCTGAACTTCACTGATCAGAGCTGAGCACGGGGAAGTTGCTGTGAGGGAAACATTGACGGTGGGGGTTGTGGGGGAAACGTGACTCGCTTCCACACATACAAATATAACATTTAACAGTAATAGGTAGGCTTCCATCATGGTCTTCTCTTCGTTCTCTTTCTCTTCCTCCTGTATGGCCGATCCTTGCTGTGAACCCTCTTTCGTCCTTTGAAAGCTATGGGATCAAGCACAGTATCTGTCAATACACAGTTTAATATCCGTACTTGTTAGTGTATCTGTCCTCTAATTCCAATTGACCCATTAAAATGACTGGCCAAGTCACACCCTGTGACTCCCCTCATTTTTTTTTTTCAAAAGCGAATTTAATGAACAGAAGACACCTAACAACTTTCCTCCTGCGAGCCGTCTCGCAGGCTTTGCTGATTTACCATCCGAATGTTCCTGGATGTAAATAGCATGTGGGATGGCGGCCTAAGGGCTGCCTAACAAAAAATGAAAACAAATTGGAAACAAAAGGTCGAATGGGTTGCGTATGGGCCGCTACGGGTACGATTTGAATGGGATCCCCGGGTAAGGCATGCTGTGCCATACCCGAGCCTGGCTGACCAAAGTGGGTTCTCAGACAGGGCGGGTCCTCAGTGCCGTTTGTCCACTGCCTGAGTAACCTGGATTAAACGGGCAAGAATGTGTTTACCGTGGATTTGCAGCCTCTATTCGCCGAATAGAGGGGCACCTAAAAACAAGGGAGGAGCCAAGATGCTCCTTTTGAAAATTGAGCTGGGCTTCAGACATTGTAGCCGATAAGGTGAGCTGGTCACCATAGAAAGTTCTCAGAGGTATCTGCGGACAAGCTAAAGTGCGTGCGAGGTGGTCACAATCTTTTCAGCTGAAAAGATCTGCAATCAAACCCTTAACATATTAACAAGGAAACAAACATGAACTGACAAACAAACATACGTGCAGGTTCCATCAGAAAGGATATCGCTTCCCTCAAGCGGTTCCTATTTTACATCATCTGGACACCTCACTTTTCCTCTGTCTCTGTGAACAGGGTCACAAAGGGGTTGCCGTATCGGGATTCAGACACCGTGTCGTCCTGCTCTCCCGGATCCCACACCCTTGTGTGGATCAGGCATGCAATTTTGTAATTGTGTGACCGGGGGTCACTTTCGTCGTTGCGGACAAGTCGGTACGAATTGTCCCTGTGCCAGAGTGTTGGGTCTAAAAGTGAATGGGTATTGTCGGGGTAGTCGGGGTCGGGTGGTGGGTCTGGGTTTTTAATATAAGTGATTTCCATGGGGTCATTGGAGTCGGGGTCATAGTCGCTGCAGTGTGGGCTGTAGTGTGGTGTGCTGTGGCTGTCCTCAGAGTCAGTGTCTGTATCGCTGTCTCTGCTGCGGCAGCTTGTGGGCGTTTCGGGGCGTGGTCTGTCGTGGTCAGTGGGCGGAGTCGTGGGCGAGTCCGATGAAGAACTGGTCTGTGAGGGGGATGGTGGAAACGTGTCTCTAGTGGGTGGGGTGAGGTGTTCTGCTGCGTCTAGCAGGACATGGTGTGCATGGTTGGACTGTGTTCCATATGCCTTTAGCTGGTTAATATGGAACCACGCGGTCTTTCCATTAGGATATTTTATCCTATAAACTGAGGGGCTAATTTTATCCGATAATTGAATATGGGCCGGAATATTTTGGTGCCAAAAAACTGCTGGGGTTGTATACAGATAGCATTACCTGTTGCCCAACCTGGAATTCTGTGGGGTGTACGGTCTTGTTAAAGCATGCTGTGCTTTGTTTACGCCGTTTCCCTAGTTGAACTGCGGCTGCAATCTGTGCAGACCTCACAGTCTCAACTAGGTCTTTAACTGTCTTTTCGTGTGTGAGGGCTGTCACTTCGGGGCTTGTCATGTCCAGTCCTAAAAGGAATTCTGTACCTTTCATAGGGCGTCCGGTCATGAGTGTGTGTGGTGTGTATCCTGTGGAAGTTGAAACTGTATTTCTGATAAACATGAGTGCAAATGGGAGCACTGAATCCCATGTTGAGTTGTTTTCTTGAACCATTTTTCTAAGTGTGGATTTTAGGGTCCGATTCATGCGCTCTACAATCCCGCTGGACTGTGGGTGATACGCAATATGAAAGTTTTGTTTGATGCCGGATATTGTCAGGATGTTCTTCATGACACGTCCTGTGAAGTGAGATCCCTGGTCCGAATCAATACTTCGGGGTAAACCCCATCTCGTGAAGATGTGGTGGGTCAGGATCTTTGCAGCTGTCTTAGCTGTATTCGTTCTAGAGGGGAATGCCTCTACCCATTTGGTAAAGGTATCGATTACCACCAGAACGTATTTATAGCCATTCCTACAAGGGGGCAATGGTCCTATAAAGTCGATCTGGAGGTTTGTCCAGGGGCCATTAACTGGTCGAGTATGCCGAAGCTGTGCCTTATTAGAATACCTCTCCGGGTTATTCTGGGTGCAAATAAGGCAATTCTCGATGTAGTGAGTTACATCTGTCCTTAGGTTAGGCCACCAACAGAGCTGCCTGAGGTGCCTCGTGGTCGTGTCGATTCCTTAATGTCCATGCCCGTCATGGAACAAAGCAATCATTTGATTCCTGTTGTGCTGCGGGACCACATAAAGCTGATCCTTGATGATCACACCCTCATGTGTGGTCAGTGCGTGTCTGAACTTTTCAAACTGAGGCACAAAGTTGCCTTTAAAAATCTCCCTGAGATCCTCATCCTGCTTCTGTGCTTCAGCTAAATCCTTGATATCAGTCTGTGAGACTTGAACTGCGCTCACAGGGGCGCTAGCTGGTGCGCTAGCTGGGGGTGTCCACAAGTGTCCTCGCCTGGAACCTGCCTTAGCCAGTGCGTCGGCTTTTACATTCCCGGGGGGGATGACCTATGGTGGCTTCTAACTTTTATGATGCCGAAGGTTCTGTCCTTCGCTTTATGTAAAATGTGTCGGAGTAAAGGGGCTGATGGAAGGGGTTTCCCGTCTGCGGAGACAAAACCTCGTGTCCTCCACAGGGGTAGAAAATCTGTCAAACTATTGCAGACATATAGACTGTCCGAATATATGTCCGCCGGGCTGGGGAAAGAATCGGGGTGGTCCACTATGTATGCTATGGCCGCGAGCTCTGCTGCCTGCGCGCCTAAGTGACCTGGCAATTTTAACGCTATTTCTTCGAGAGCGCGACCCTGCGCGTACTCGACATAGATGCCGCATCCCGTGATACGCTCACCTTCTAAAACCGTGGATGAACCGTCAACGTATATCCGTAGTGGTCCACACGTGTCTGTGTGTTGGGGGCTTTGTCTTGGGTTCCCTATCTTCCTGGGGGGTGTCTTCGCTATGAAGGGTCCTGTGTTGTGTAGGGGTGCTACAATTTCACAGTCATGGGGCTGTCCTGGATACTGGAGGTTGTCGGCTAAAAATGTGTGTGTGCGGGTCCGTTTTACTGTAATGTCCCGTCCTTGTAAGAGTAGTGTCCACCGAGCTGCCCTAATCTGGCTAACTGAACCGTCCGTCAGTCGACCGTCTAGGAGTAACTGTGTGGGGGTGTGCTCGGTCAAAATAGTGATGGGGTTGAGTCCGGTAATGTACGAGAAGTACTGAACTGCCCAGAAAACTGCTAGGAGGTGCCTCTCGCAGGCTGAAAATCCTTGTTCTACTGGGTCTAAGAGTCGGGAAGCATAAGCCACTGGTCTTAGCTGCTCGTGCCGTTCCTGAAGTAATACGGCCGAGAGGGTCAGATCTGTGCTCAGCAGAGGGCAGCAGAGCAGAGCTACTGATCAGCTGTTCTGGGGAAATTTGCATACGTGCAGTGCGGTCAGCCTAAGTTGAAGGTGAATCTGCGAAGGGGACCCGAGGAGTTTGAGTGAAGGCAATCATCCAGCAGAGGGCAGCAGAGCAGAGCTACTGATCAGCTGTTCTGGGGAAATTTGCATACGTGCAGTGCGGTTAGCCTAAGTTGAAGGTGGTTTGTGGAGAGGCTGTTGGCAAGTGACAGTTAAACCCGAAACACTTCGTGAGTGTTTCCCACCCTACCTCCTCCTCTAACCAACCCCCCCACCCCACGGTGGTTGGGAAGCGGGAGCAGGGGCCTGTCGTGAAGGTGAGTGAGTGCCTTTAAATTTGCTTACCTTTGAGCGGGAGCAGGGTTTGAGGTAATATCAGGTAAGCTCTTCCTTTCTTTTTCTTTTTCTTGTTTTTTTTTAAATCTAGAGGTGATGTCAGGGAAGGCAGTACAATGCTCCTCCTGCAGAATGTTTGAGGTGAGGGACGCCGTCAGTGTCCCTGCTGATTTCATCTGTGGGAAGTGCACCCAACTCCAGCTCCTCAAAAACCGTGTTAGGGACCTGGAGCTTGAGCTGGATGAACTTCGGATCATTCGGGAGGCAGAGGGGGTCATAGACAGGAGCTTCAGGGAAATAGTTACACCAAAGACTGGAGATAGATGGGTAACTGTAAGAGGGACTGGGAAGAAGCAGTCAGTGCAGGGACCCCCTGCGGTCGTTCCCCTGAGTAACAAGTATACCGTTTTGGATACTTGTGGGGGGGACGACTTACCAGGGGTAAGCCATGGGGTACGGGCCTCTGGCACGGAGTCTGTCCCTGTTGCTCAGAAGGGAAGGGGGGAAAGGAGTAGAACATTAGTAATTGGGGACTCAATAGTCAGGGGCACAGATAGGAGATTTTGTGGGAGCGAGAGAGACTCACGTTTGGTATGTTGCCTCCCAGGTGCAAGGGTACGTGATGTCTCGGATCGTGTTTTCCGGGTCCTTAAGGGGGAGGGGGAGCAGCCCCAAGTCGTAGTCCACATTGGCACTAACGACATAGGTAGGAAAGGGGACAAGGATGTCAGGCAGGCCTTTAGGGAGCTAGGATGGAAGCTCAGAGCGAGAACAAACAGAGTTGTTATCTCTGGGTTGTTGCCCGTGCCACGTGATAGTGAGATGAGGAATAGGGAGAGAGAGCAATTAAACACGTGGCTACAGGGATGGTGCAGGCGGGAGGGATTCAGATTTCTGGATAACTGGGGCTCTTTCTGGGGAAGGTGGGACCTCTATAGACAGGATGGTCTACATCTGAACCTGAGGGGCACCAATATCCTGGGGGGCAGATTTGTTAGTGCTCTTTGGGGGGGTTTAAACTAATTCAGCAGGGGCATGGGAACCTGGATTGTAGTTTTAGGGTACGGGAGATTGAGAGTATAGAGGTCAGGAGCACAGATTTGACTTCGCAGGAGGGTGCCAGTGTTCAGGAAGGTGGTTTGAAGTGTGTCTACTTCAATGCCAGGAGTATACGAAATAAGGTAGGGGAACTGGCAGCATGGGTTGGTACCTGGGACTTCGATGTTGTGGCCATTTCAGAGACATGGATAGAGCAGGGACAGGAATGGTTGTTGCAGGTTCCGGGGTTTAGGTGTTTTAGTAAGCTCAGAGAAGGGGGCAAAAAAGGGGGAGGTGTGGCGCTGCTAGTCAAGGACAGTATTACGGTGGCGGAAAGGATGCTAGATGGGGACTCTTCTTCTGAGGTAGTATGGGCTGAGGTTAGAAACAGGAAAGGAGAGGTCACCCTGTTGGGAGTTTTCTATAGGCCACCTAATAGTTCTAGGGATGTAGAGGAAAGGATAGCGAAGATGATTCTGGAAAAGAGCGAAAGTAACAGGGTAGTTGTTATGGGAGACTTTAACTTTCCAAATATTGACTGGAAAAGATATAGTTCGAGTACATTAGATGGGTCATTCTTTGTACAATGTGTGCAGGAGGGTTTCCTGACACAATATGTTGACAGGCCAACAAGAGGCGAGGCCACATTGGATTTGGTTTTGGGTAATGAACCAGGCCAGGTGTTAGATCTGGAGGTAGGTGAGCACTTTGGAAACAGTGACCACAATTCGGTGACCTTTACGTTAGTGATGGAAAGGGATAAGTATACCCCGCAGGGCAAGAGTTATAGCTGGGGGAAGGGCAATTATGATGCCATTAGACATGACTTAGGATGTGTTGGTTGGAGAAGTAGGCTGCAAGGGTTGGGCACACTGGATATGTGGAGCTTGTTCAAGGAACAGCTATTGCATGTTCTTGATAAGTACGTACCAGTCAGGCAGGGAGGAAGGGGTCGAGCGAGGGAACCGTGGTTTACCAAAGAAGTGGAATCTCTTGTTAAGAGGAAGAAGGAGGCCTATGTGAAGATGAGGCGTGAAGTTTCAGTTGGGGCGCTTGATATTTACAAGGAAGCGAGGAAGGATCTAAAGAGAGAGCTGAGACGAGCAAGGAGGGGACATGAGAAGTCTTTGGCAGGTAGGATCAAGGAAAACCCAAAAGCTTTCTATAGGTATGTCAGGAATAAAAGAATGACTAGGGTAAGAGTAGGGCCAGTCAAGGACAGTGGTGGGAAGTTGTGTGTGGAGGCTGAGGAGATAAGCGAGATACTAAATGAATACTTTTCGTCAGTATTCACTCAAGAAAAAGATAATATTGTGGAGGAGAATGCTGAGACCCAGGCTATTAGAATAGATGGCATTGAGGTGCGTAGGGAAGAAGTGTTGGCAATTCTGGACAAGGTGAAAATAGATAAGTCCCCGGGGCCGGATGGGATTTATCCTAGGATTCTCTGGGAAGCCAGGGAAGAGATTGCTGAGCCTTTGGCTTTGATTTTTAGGTCATCATTGGCTACAGGAATAGTGCCAGAGGACTGGAGGATAGCAAATGTGGTCCCTTTGTTCAAGAAGGGGAGTAGAGATAACCCCGGTAACTATAGGCCGGTGAGCCTAACGTCTGTGGTGGGTAAAGTCTTGGAGAGGATTATAAAAGATACGATTTATAATCATCTAGATAGGAATAATATGATTAGGGACAGTCAGCATGGTTTTGTGAAGGGTAGGTCATGCCTCACAAACCTTATCGAGTTCTTTGAGAAGGTGACTGAACAGGTAGACGAGGGTAGAGCAGTTGATGTGATGTATATGGATTTCAGTAAAGCGTTTGATAAGGTTCCCCACGGTCGTCTATTGCAGAAAATACGGAGGCTGGGGATTGAGGGTGATTTAGAGATGTGGATCAGAAATTGGCTAGTTGAAAGAAGACAGAGAGTGGCAGTTGATGGGAAATGTTCAGAATGGAGTTCAGTTACGAGTGGCGTACCACAAGGATCTGTTCTGGGGCCGTTGCTGTTTGTCATTTTTATAAATGACCTAGAGGAGGGCGCAGAAGGATGGGTGAGTAAATTTGCAGACGACACTAAAGTCGGTGGAGTTGTAGACAGTGTGGAAGGATGTTGCAGGTTACAGAGGGACATAGATAAGCTGCAGAGCTGGGCTGAGAGGTGGCAAATGGAGTTTAATGTGGAGAAGTGTGAGGTGATTCACTTTGGAAAGAATAACAGAAATGCGGAATATTTGGCTAATGGTAAAATTCTTGGTAGTGTGGATGAGCAGAGGGATCTCGGTGTCCATGTACATAGATCCCTGAAAGTTGCCACCCAGGTTGATAGGGTTGTGAAGAAGGCCTATGGTGTGTTGGCCTTTATTGGTAGAGGGATTGAGTTCCGGAGCCATGAGGTCATGTTGCAGTTGTACAAAACTCTAGTACGGCCGCATTTGGAGTATTGCGTACAGTTCTGGTCGCCTCATTATAGGAAGGACGTGGAAGCTTTGGAACGGGTGCAGAGGAGATTTACCAGGATGTTGCCTGGTATGGAGGGAAAATCTTATGAGGAAAGGCTGATGGACTTGAGGTTGTTTTCGTTAGAGAGAAGAAGGTTAAGAGGTGACTTAATAGAGGCATACAAAATGATCAGAGGGTTAGATAGGGTGGACAGCGAGAGCCTTCTCCCGCGGATGGAGGTGGCTAGCACGAGGGGACATAGCCTTAAATTGAGGGGTAATAGATATAGGACAGAGGTCAGAGGTGGGTTTTTTACGCAAAGAGTGGTGAGGCCGTGGAATGCCCTACCTGCAACAGTAGTGAACATGCCAACATTGAGGGCATTTAAAAATTTATTGGATAAGCATATGGATGATAAGGGCATAGTGTAGGTTAGATGGCCTTTATATGTTTTCCATGTCGGTGCAACATCGAGGGCCGAAGGGCCTGTACTGCGCTGTATCGTTCTATGTTCTATGTTCTATGTACCTCTATTGCATAGGGGGAAAGTTGGTCTGGGACTTGCAGCGCGGGTGCTGCGCTAAGGGCTCTCTTTAACTCCTCCACAGCCTCTGTATGCTGTGGAAGCCATTCCCAGGTGGCTCCTTTCTGAAGGAGGTCTGAGAGTGGGGCTGCCTTTGTCGCGAATCCGTCGATTTGGTTCCGACAATAACCAACCAGTCCTAAGAACGACCGGAGGGCTGAAACATTCTGGGGAAGGGGCAATTTGACAATCGAATCAATTCTTTTGAATTCGATCTCGCGTTTGCCGTGTGTGATGACTGTACCCAAATACATCACTTTGTGTTCCAAAATCTGGGCCTTTCTTGGGTTAACTTTACAGCCAATTGAGGTTAAAAGTTCCAGGAGTTCGGCCAGAAGCGTAACGTGCTCTGCCTTTGTGTCAGTCTGCAGTAGTAGGTCGTCTACATACTGTGCCAGACATTCGGGGCAGGAAAATTTTTCTAGACCATTCGCCAGCTGTCGGTGGAAAATGGAGGGGGAATTGTGGAATCCTTGTGGAAGGCATGTCCACGTATACTGTTGTGCTTTGAAAGTGAAGGCAAATTTGTACTGGCACGCCTTTGCCAATGGGATTGACCAGAAGCCATTGCTAATGTCCAATACCGTGAAATATTTGGAGTTGAGTCCCTGTTTGAGCATGGTCTCAGGACTTGTTGTTACCGTGGGGGCTACTGCTGGGGTTACTTTATTGAGTTCCCGATAATCGATGGTCAGGCGCCATGATCCGTCGGGCTTTCTCACTGGCCAAATAGGGGCATTATTGGTCGAGGCTACTGTTCTAAGCACACCTTGCTCCAATAAGCTACCTATCACTTTCTCTATTTCTCCCTCTGCTTCTAGGGGAAATCTGTATTGTTTCTGTGGTCGGGGGTAGGGTCCGGTAACGTGAATTTGTCCAGTCATTCTGCCACAGTCATAGAACATAGAACATAGAACAGTACAGCACAGAACAGGCCCTTCGGCCCTCAATGTTGTGCCGAGCCATGATCACCCTACTCAAACCCACATATCCACCCTATACCCGTAACCCAACAACCCCCCCCTTAACCTTACTTTTATTAGGACACTACGGGCAATTTAGCATGGCCAATCCACCTAACCTGCACATCTTTGGACTGTGGGAGGAAACCGGAGCACCCGGAGGAAACCCACGCACACAGGGGGAGGACGTGCAGACTCCACACAGACAGTGACCCAGCCGGGAATCGAACCTGGGACCCTGGAGCTGTGAAGCATTTATGCTAACCACCATGCTACCCTGCTGCCCCAGTCGTGCCGGTGACTGGCAAATGCTGTCCTGTGTTTGTGTAATACTGCCTTTACTTGTCTGTCCGTGTTTAGTGTAGTCAGGTCAAATGAATAGTCTCCTACTGCGCTAATCCTATTAGCGTACTCTCCTACTGTGAGGGTAGCGGGTGCTCTGTCCGATCTTGCCATTCGCCAGACACACTGGTTCACTGGGTCGAACGACAGGCTATGGGCATTCATAAAATCTATCCCTAGGATGTGTTCTGCTGTCCGGGGAAGATTTACTAATACGACGGGGTGTTTGGTGGAAATGTTCCCTAGCTGGATTGCTACGGGTGCTGTAATGTGTCCCTGCTGCGAGTGTCCTGTGAAACCGCTAAGTGTGATGGTGGAGGTGGTCGGCCACGTGTCTGCCTGTGCCGTGGTGGTGGAATTAATCGTGGTGCGGGACCCTCCTGTGTCCCAAAGTAACTCTATGGGCTTCCCTCTAACCTTAGCTGTGACTACCGGTCTTCCGGATTGATCCCAAAGAGTGTCACAGACCCAAGTGGGGGAGCCCGAACACCGTCAGTCCGTCCCGTCCACATTGGTCTGTCCTGACTGTATGCCTATACTATGGATTGGTTTGGCTTTATTCCTATTCAGAGTGCCTGTCTGCTGGCCTCTCTGTGATCTTTGGGGTGCATTACACTCCCTAGCCCAATGTCCTAACTGGCCACAGTTGTAGCATTCCTGCGACTTCTGTGGAGGGCTGTTCTTTCCTTCATTTACCCATGCGGGGTTTTGGTGCGCTCTCACTGCCTGTATGTCCGCTGCAGCCTGAGCTTCTTCTGGGGACTTCACTTTGCCTCTGCCCTGAACTGATTGCTCCCAAGCGCGGGACAATCTTTTCAGGGCCCACTTCTCATTATGGGCCTCTTCTGAGGGGTCATAACTATTGCAAGCGCTCTGTCCTGCATCTGTGGCATGGGAAATTATGGTGCGCGTCCATTTAACCATGTTTACACGGTTCAAATGGGCTCTATTTAAATCGCCGAAAATTGCGTTAAAATGGATCCACAGCCTTCCTGCAAATGCTGTGGGGTGCTCTGTTTTCTTCTGTCGGCACTTGTTAAGTCCTTCTACTGGGTCACCTCGGTTATACCCTATGGCATCTAAAATGGAGGTGTGCATTTCCTCTAGGGTGCCTCCGCCAACGTTCTGTGGGTCGGGGAGGGCTGCTACTACCGATTGGTCTAAACTCAGAACTGTGAGCTTAACCTGCTCTCTCTCGTCCAGGCCGTACATGGTTGCCTGTTGCTTTACTTTTGCGAAAAATTGGTGGGGGTCTGCGGTGGGGAGAAACGGAGTGATCTTCTCACACGCGTCCCTGAGTTGGGTTACAGCTAAGGGGGTGGTATAAGTTATATCGGGTGCGCCTTCTGTGGTCGCCTTTCTTTGGGTGGTGACTGGGTTCATTGGTACGGTAACTATCTGATCTGTGGGGGGCTGGGGTGCTTGTCTTTTCTGCTGCGCTGCTGGCGCACATGTTCCCTGAACATAACGCTGCGCAGTTTCACTTAACTCCTGCCAGTCGGGGGCATTCTCCTCATCTAACTTTGTTCCAAAAGTGCTCTGAAACCCATTTTGTACCGAAAGCAGAGATTGCAGTTCCGCAATCTGCTTTCGACATTTTGCGTGATCTACCGTACTCTGTCTTTGTTCTGTGGTGGCAGCATGGAGTGCTCTCAATGCTGCCTTAAGGTCAGAGCATTGCCTCTGCAAAGCCTCTACCTGTTTCTCGGATTCCTCTCTTATCAGGACGGCACGTTGCACGTCCTGATAGGCCTTTTCGTACTGGGTCTGGGAACTGCTGAGATGGGCTAGACAAGACTGATGTGCCCTCTTGGCATCATCCACCTCTCTACCTTTCTCTGCCAACTTCCCTCTAAGATCCATATTTTCTTTCTCGATGTCCCTGACATCCACTTTACTCATTCTATTTCTCTCTTCTAATTCTGCCCGGAGCGTCTGAACGACCTCCTCTGTGCCTCGCAATTGTGCCAAACAGGACACGATTGCCATCGGCTTGCGTGCTTTACTAAGGGTTTTCTTATGAATTTGAGAGGTTCTCCCACCAACTATGTCCTATACTTCCGGGACCTGTCTCCTCATTCATACAGAATTCTTTCCAAAGGGGCCATCCCTTTCCTTGCAGATACTTGCGGAGTTCCAGCACCCACACGGGACACTGACCTACTCGGCTACTGCTGGTCGCTGCGACCACAAACCGTTCTGGATTCATGAGGCGTTCCATTGCCTGCATGGCCATTTTCTCTGACTCACTTTAATTTGGAACAGGGGGTGTTGAGGTTATGTCTCACGAAACGGGTAAGGCTTACGCTATGTTCCGTTCACAAAACTACCGAAAGTTTGTCGCAACAAAAATGCTTTCAGGTTTTCCTTACAACCCTGTTAGTACGCATGCACTAAACACACTTCCGAATTACGTTTATTCGTTTGAACACCTTGATTACTTGTGATTTCTTTCCTTATTCTTTACCAGATTTCTAATTCAAATTTCAGGGTCCTCGACGGAGTGGGGGTGCCACTTGTAACCGCGTCCCGTCAGGATGTCGCCACTAAATGTTGCACGTTTTACTTGAGTGTATTACGCGTTTATTGGAGTGTATTAACACGCCTCCGTTTAAAGACCATGTGCTTAACACTGCTACAGCTCTGTGTGTGTATTTTCAGCTCGGAGTCGCCAGGTGCCGTATATAGACACCTCACAAGTATCTCAAGGTCAGGTTCAAAGTAACAAAACTATACACCGATTAGTAAGTCCCAACGATCAATATTTATTATACAAATATAATAAATACGCATGCACACGCTAAAGACTAATACCTATTTCTACTATTAAATGACTAAATACTTATCTAAGTGGGAACCAGCAAGGTCAGGGGACAAGGCCATTGTTCCTTTCTGGGCTGCACCTTCTGTTCGTTACTAGTCGAATACTGTATAAGTTCACGTAGCGAGCGTCGTTTTGGGACTTACTGAACGATGGCTGGTGCTCAACGGCTGGTGATGGAAGACAGGATCAACGGCTGGAGTCGGAGTCAGGATACAACAGCAGATCTGGGTCGAAGTCAAAGCAGCAGTCCAAGCCGGAGCCAACAGCAGCGGAGCCGGAGCAAAACAGACAGAACCATGTGCGGGGTCTATCTTTATAGGGCCCCCAATTTCCGTGCCTTTTCGGGGCGGGCCTTTACCTGCCATGTATTGATTGGATCATTTCCCAATCGATGTCTTACAAATCCCCCAATCTGAGGGTCTCTTCTCGATGGGTGGGGCGGTCTCTAGGGTCTTTTGTGATGGATACTTCTGGTGCCGTTTTGTCTGGGCGTCCACTCAAAGTATCCATTCAAACCCAAATGTTGCTATTGTGTGTGTCCAGATCTGGATTGCCTCATTACTATGCAAAGCGTTTTGCTATTTACACCTTTGGTTGAGATCTTCCACCTGGCCATAAACTAGTTTTGCTACATGCAGAATGCTAATTAGCCTTTGCAGACTGCTTGTCCTGGCTAAACTGTTTTCTCCCTGCAGTCTTAGCAGTTCTCCATTTTATTAGCCCAGTGTCCATCTTAGGTGGCTACACTCCCTGCAGCCTTAGCAGTTCTCCATTTTGGTAGCCCAGTGTCCATCTTAGGTGGCTACAACTCATCTCCACTCACTCCAGGACACAAATCACATTGATGGATTAGCAAAACTGTTTTGATTTGATTTGATTTGATTTATTATTGTCACATGTATCAGTATACAGTGAAAAGTATTGTTTCTCGCATGCTGTATAAACAATGCATACCGTACATAAGGAAGGAAGGAGAGACTGCAGAATATAATGTTACAGTTATAGCAAGGTGTAGAGAAAAGATCAACTTAATACGAGGTAGGTCCATTCAAAAGTCTAATGGCAGCCGGGAAGAAGCTGTTCTTGAGTCAGTTGGTACGTGACCTCAAACTTTGGTATCATTTTCCTGACAGAAGGAGGTGGAGAGAGTATTTCCGGGATGCGTGGGGTCCTTAATTATGCTGGCTGTCTTTCTGAGGCAGCGGGAGTAATAGATAGAGTCAATGGATGGGAGGCTGGTTTGCGTGATGGACTGGGCTACATTCACAACCTTTTGTAGTTTCCTGCGTTCTTGGGCAGAGCAGGCTCCATACCAAGCTGTGATACAACCAGAAAGAATGCTTTCTATGGTGCATCTGTAGAGGTTGGTGAGGGTCGTCGCTGACATGCCAAATTTCCTTAGTCTTCTGAGAAAGTAGAGTTGTTGGTGGGCTTTCTTAACTATAGTGTCGGCATGGGGGGACCAGGAGAGGCTGTTGTTGACGAAAGGGAAAATGCTGGAAAATCTCAGCAAGTCTGGCAACATCTATAGGGAGAGAAAAGAGCTATCGTTTCGAGTCCGATGACTCTTTGTCAAAGCTAACAGACAGACAAAGTGGGAAATATTTATACTGTGGAGTGAGGATGAAAGATGACTCATAGCCACAGAAACCCAGGGAAACCGGGTGCTAATGGTCACAGACACCAAGGGGAAAGAGTGTTAATGTCAGTCCCCAGAGAGGACAAAAGATGTGAAAGGTCAAACAGCAGGGAAACTAACATCAGAGGATGAACTGTAGGTGTGGGGGAGGGGAAGGGGGAAGCAAAGAGGAGAAAGGTGCAGGAAAGGTGGATAAGATTGGGGAGGGAAAAATTAAATGCATATTAAGAAAGAAAGAAATGGTAAAAGACAGTTAAAATGAAATGAAAACAAATGGGCGAGGTGAGGCTGATCATCTGAAGTTGTTGAATTCGATGTTCAGGCCGGAAGGCTGTAGCGTGCCAAACCGGAAGATCAGATGTTGTTCCTCCAGTTAGTGTTGCGCTTCACTGGATCATTGCAGCAGGCCAAGAACAGACATGTGGTCATGGGAGCAGGGTGTTGTGTTAAAATGGCAAGCAACAGGAAGGTCAGGTGATCTGTACACCTAAACACTTGAAGCTCTAGATCCTTTCTATTTTGTTCCCAATGATGTAGACAGGGGCATGTTCTCCACTACGCTTCCTAAAGTGTTGTAAAGGAGAGGGCCTGAGAAAACTCAAAGTTCCCCTCTTGGTACAAAAAACACAATAGTCACAAGTTCGGATTGGCCAGATTCCCAGTCACGTGTTTCACGGCAGTGGGAGAGAGCGCACTGTTTGCTGGCAGCAAGGTTCTCTGCTCCCACCGCTTGTCCATGGAATTTTGCGTTGAAGCCATCCCATGCTGCCAAGAAGTATTTGTTTTCTTTTATGAAATGAAAATCGCTTATTGTCACAAGTAGGCTTCAATGAAGTTGCTGTGAAAAGCCCCGGGTCGCCACATTCCGGCGCCTGTTCGGGGAGGCCTGTACGGGAATTGAATCGTGCTGCTGGCCTGCCTTGGTCTGCTTTCAAAGCTAGCTATTTAGCCCAGTGTGCTAAACCACATAGTTAGATCTACATTGCATATACATATCTCTTCCTTTTTAAAATCCTTTCCCAATGCTCCACTTCAACGCTCTGCTGGGACATTGCTGCCAAATGACTGATTGAAGCCTGTCCCAACTGAGCACTGTATTTAGTCCCCCAAAATACAACCAAATACCACAGGAAACTGAAACAGTTTCTTATATATGTCCACATTAACTCTTACCAACTTTTACAGATGCACCATAGAAAGCATCCTATCGGGCTGCATCCTATTTGGCAACTGCTCGGCCCAAAGCCGCAAGAAACTTCAGAGAGTCGTGACCACAGCCCAGTCCATCACACGAACCTGCCTCCCATCCATTGACTCCATCTACACCTCCCGCTGCCTGGGGAAAGCGGGCAGCATAATCAAAGACCCCTCCCACCCGGCTTACTCACTCTTCCAACTTCTTCTATCGGGCAGGAGATAGAGAAGTCTGAGAACACGCAATAACAGACTCAAAAACAGCTTCTTCCCTGCTGTTACCAGACTCCTAAATGATCCTTTTATAGACTGACCTCATTAACACTACACCCCTGTCTGCTTCACCCGATGCCGGTGTTTATGTAGATATGTTGTGTATTTGTGTTACCTTATTATGTATTTTCTTTTATTTTATTTTATTCCCATGTACTTAATGATCTGTTGAGCTGCTTGCAGAAAAGTACTTTTCACTGTAGCTCGGTACACATGACAATAAACAAAATCCAAAATCCCTGTACCAGATTTTTCATCAGGTATTGACAAATTTAATCTGTTTCTGTCTTTGCTGAGCCTTTGGGGCCCTGGGACATAAATCCTAAAAAATCCTTAACCAGGTTCAGAAAATAATCAAAAACACAATTGGAACTTTGGCCTTTACATCTTGAGCATGAAAGTACAAATGCGTATAAGTCAAGACTTCCCATGTGAACAATCCTGCTTGGATCACAGCTGGAGTGTTGTAATCACTCTGGGTAACCTTGGAAGGTGTGCAGTTAGTGTCACTGGACTAGTACCCAAAATACTCTGCGGGTAAGGCTTCAAATTCTACAACAGCTAGGAGAACATAAATTAAGAATCTGGAACTGAAAAGCTAGTCGTCAGTAATGATGGCTATGAAACAGGTAGTGATATGAAAAAAACCATCAAGTTCATTAATGTCCTTCAGTGAAGGAAATCTGCCAACATTACCCAGTCTGACCGACATGTGACTCCAGACTCCAACCTGGTTGACTCCCAACCGCCTCCTGAAATAGAACATAGAACATAGAACATTACAGCGCAGTACAGGCCCTTCGGCCCTCAATGTTGCGCCGATCTGTGAAACCACTCTAAAGCCCATCTACACTACTTCCTTATCGTCCATATGCCTATTCTTACTGTGCCCACCCCAGTCCCACGCAGGCATCTCCACATCATGGCTTTCAAGATTCAAACTAGGAAGAGTTTCTCATGCAGATAGTGTGGGAAAAGTTTTGAAATGTTCCATTAAAGGCAATTGGCGTGAGGTCAATTGTGAATTTTAAATCTCAGAATTATATTTTTTGTTGACCAAACGTTTTAAGGAATATGGGTATAGCTACATTTATGACATTAGGTTGCAGATCATCCTTGATCCCATTGCATTCAGGAAGAATCCTGGAGTTCAATATTCTAGTTCTGTTCCTATCTTCTCCGGTCAGCTGATTTCACAGCCACTGATCCAACTTGAGGGTCAAAATTCCTGTTTCAGACATTTTCCCATCTACCCTTCACCCACATTCCCCTTTTCTGTGCGTCTTCGCCTCCCGTATCCTTATTTCGGAGCAACTGATGAAACCGCTACAACCAGGATCTTGCTTTTTTTAAAATTCTTTTTAAAATAAATTTAGAGTACCCAATTCATTTTATTCAATTAAGGGGCAATTTAGCGTGGCCAATCCACCTAGCCTGCACATCTTTGGGATGTGGGGGCCGAAACCCATGCAAACACGGGGAGAATGTGCAAACTCCACGCGGACACTGACCCACAGCCGGGATCGAACTTGGGACCTCGGCGCCGTGAGGCAGCAGGGCTAACCACTGCACTGCTGTGCTGCCCGACCAGGACCTTGTTCAGCTCTGGGGCTGGATTCACAATTCCCTAGCCATATTTTTCTCAGTGTCATGCCATTCGCTGGCGCCAGGAATCTCCATTCCCTCCTTTCTTCATTGGGATTTCCCTAGAAACCACCCCACTCCACTGGGAAACCCACAGGAGGGGGGACGCTGCCGGCAGGAATAGAGGATTACAATGGCCGGAGTTAGTCACCCACTTCCTCCTGGCTCCTTCACTATTTTTCCATCTGGAGGAGGGTGGCAGATGGGGGCTGCAGAATGACCAAAACATTCCTGTCTGTAACACAAAGTGAGGTGAACCTTGAGTTCAGCATTCTTCTGCTTGAATGATACACAATACCCCACCACACACATGCCCAGCATCTCAGATATAGCACTATTCTCTAAAAGGTGAAATATAACTTCCGATAAAGTCTGTCACTGTATTTTACTGCGATAACAATCTCATTTTCATAAATGTAATTTCCACAGTACTAGACAGCAGCGAGCGAGTGTATTAAATAGGAAAGGAGGAATAAGTTAGTTGACAATTCTTTCTCTGCCAAACCAAAGGCCATTTACTAAACCTTTCTCTTTTCTCTACAGATCCAGACATCAACCAACAAACTACAATGACCTCGTCAATTATACAAAATCGTCCTATGTTACATACCTCTGTTCTGTGTATTACCTTGTATCAAAACCCTACATAGAATGGGGAAGGGTGCGGATCAGAGACACTTCAATGAAGTTACTCAGAAACAAGAGACAAAACTCCACTGAAGCAATAAATCACAGGAAGGACAACTCGGCCTTTTTGTTGAGATAACGTTGAACAATTATTTCAGTTCATTTCTTTATAGCAAATTATGCAATCAACATCACAGTTATTTGTCAGCTTAGAATTAATGACAATATTCCAACTGAGCACTTATATTTATTTGTTCCTGGAGTTAACAGGCACCGACCTGTTTAGGTTAGAAATATGCAATTAATTGAAGATTACTAACACATTTAGCTAAACTTGGTAAATGGAAATGCTTTAATGTTGCTTCAATTGCAACACAGTTGATCCAGTTGGGAGGGAGAAGTAATGTTATGATTTAAACATTTGTATCCCTTTGGAATGACAAAATGATAATTTACTACATTTATCACTCGCCTGTCTGTTTTATTACTGTGAATCTGTTGTAAATATTTTTCCTGTGCCTAGAGCAGTTTAGGGAGGTATTCCCAGCTCTTCAAGCTTGTGGTAGGCGCACGGCGGGAATCACAGGCTGCAGCCAATGATTGAGTGTGGATATCTCCATAATTTCCTGAGATGCAATATCATCTCCCTGATCACATTATCTTTTGCGCTGATGTTTTTTACTTTGTTTGACCTTTGAATGTGGAATTTGTTGACCATCCTCAGTTGCCCTTGAACTGAGTGGCTTCCGAGGTCATTTCAGTGGTTGGGGGGGTGGGGGGGGCAGCAGTTAAGAGTCAACCACATTGCTGTGGATCTGGAGTCACATGTAGGCCAGACCGGGTAAAAACATTAGAATTCCTTCCCTAAAGGACATTAGAGAACCAGATGGGTTTTACAACAATCGTCAATGCTTTCATGGGCGTCATTAGACTTTTAATTCCAGATATTTACGGCATTTCATGGTCATCATTAGACTTAATTCCAGATTTTGTTTTTGGAATTCAAATTTCACCATCTGCCCTGGTGGGATTCGAACCCTCTCCCCAGAGCATTACACTGGGTCTCTGGATTACTAATCCAGTGACAATATCACTACACCACCACCTCCCCATATTTAACACCCTTTAGTTTCCCCGTATTTAACACCCTTTAGTTTCCCCGTATTTAACACCCTTTAGTTTCCCCGTATTTAACACCCTTTAGTTTCCCCGTATTTAACACCCTTTACTTTCCCCGTATTTAACACCCTTTAGTTTCCCCGTATTTAACACCCTTTAGTCCTTTACTTTCCCCGTATTTAACACCCTTTAGTTTCCCCGTATTTAACACCCTTTAGTTTCCCTGTATTTGACACCCTTTAGTTTCCCCATATTTAACACCCTTTAGTTTCCCCGTATTTAACACCCTTTAGTTTCCCCGTATTTAACTCCCTTTAGTTTCCCCGTATTTAACACCCTTTAGTTTCCCCGTATTTAACTCCCTTTAGTTTTCCCGTATTTAACACCCTTTAGTTTCCCCATATTTAACACCCTTTAGTTTCCCCGTATTTAACACCATTTAGTTTCCCCGTATTTAACACCCTTTAGTTTCCCCGTATTTAACACCCTTTAGTTTCCCCGTATTTAACTCCCTTTAGTTTCCCCGTATTTAACACCCTTTAGTTTTCCCGTATTTAACACCCTTTAGTTTCCCTGTATTTAACACCCTTTAGTTTTCCTGTATTTAACACCCTTTAGTTTTCCCGTATTTAACACCCTTTAGTTTTCCCGTATTTAACACCGTTTAGTTTTCCCGTATTTAACACCCTTTAGTTTTCCCGTATTTAACACCCTTTAGTTTCCCTGTATTTAACACCCTTTAGTTTCCCCGTATTTAACACCCTTTAGTTTCCCTGTATTTAACACCCTTCAGTTTCCCTGTATTTAACACCTTTTAGTTTCCCCGTATTTAACACCCTTCAGTTTCCCTGTATTTAACACCCTTTAGTTTCCCCGTATTTAACACCCTTCAGTTTCCCTGTATTTAACACCCTTTAGTTTCCCCGTATTTAACACCCTTCAGTTTCCCTGTATTTAACACCCTTTAATTTCCCTGTATTTAACACCCGTTTAGTTTCCCCGTATTTAACACCCTTTAATTTCCCTGTATTTAACTCACTTTAGTTTCCCTGTATGAAAATCCCTTTAGTTTCAAACCATTTCAAATCTTGGGCGGGATTCTCCCCTACCCGGTGGGTGGGGGGGTACCGGCGTAGGGGAGTGACGCCAACCACTCCGTCGTCGAGCCTCCCCAAAGGTGCTGAATTCTCCGCACCTTTAGGAGCCAGCCCCGCGCCGGAGCGGTTGGCACCACGCCAACGGGCGCAAAAACCGGTGCCAGCGGCCTTTCAGGCCCGCCGCCCAGTGCCGGCGCTGGCCAAAAGGCCTTCGCCGGTTCGCGCATGCACCAGCTGACGTCACCACCGGCACATTCGCGCTGCGGGTTTCTCTTCCGCTTCCGCCATGGCGGAGGCCGTGGCGGCGGCAGAGGAGAAAGAGTGCCCCCATGGCACAGGCCCGCCCGCTGATCGGAGGGCCCCGATCGTGGGCCTGGCCACCATGGGGACACCCACTGGGGTCCAATCGCCCCGCGCTACCCCCAGGACCCCGGGAGCCCGGTTGCGCCGCCGATCCAACCGCTACCAGAGGTGGTTCAAACCTCGGCGGCGGGAGAGGCCTCCCAGCGGCAGGACTACGGCCCATCACGGGCCGTAGAATCGCCGCAGGGGCCTCACTGCTCGACGTGGCGAGATTCCCGCCCCCGCCAATTCCCGGGTTGCGGAGAATCTCTGCCTCGGCTGGGGCAGGATCTTCGGCGGCCTCAGGCGATTCTCCGACCCTGCTGAGGGCCGGTGAATTTCGCGCCTTGTATCAACTCCAAAACTGAAGAAGTTAAGGATGTTGTGATAGGAAAGGCTTAACTCACATCTGGAAGCAGAAAATTTCACACATTCACCTTTTCAGTCAGATTTTCCACAGTCCCATTCCTGCTCTTCCAACATCCTATATGTTTATTTTCCTTAAGTGTTTTTTTGAATTCTGTAGTGCACCTTTATGTAGATTAAAGAATGTGGCAAAGCATTTCAGAATCTAGTAATTTGTGATAAATGGCTAATCAGGACCATTGTACATACATCTGGATATAATGGAAAGTGACTATAATGCTGCACTGGTAATGTCTTGGAATAATGATCGTCAGACATGAGTTCAAATCGGGTCCATGGATTTAGATTCAGTTATGTTATTATGATCGATTGATTGAATTATTGATTTGTTGTCACATGTACCGAAGTGCAGTGAAAAGTATTTTTCTGCGGCCAAGGGAACGTACACAGTATGTACACAGAAGTCAAAAAGAATAATCAACAAAGTGAGTTGACAAATAAGTAATTGGTTACAGTGCAGAACAAGGGCCAACTAAAGGAAATATATGAGCAAGAGCAGCATAGGGTGTCGTGAATAGTGTAGTACAGGGAACAGATCAGTCCAAGGGAGAGTTGTTGAGGAGTCTTGTAGCTGTGGGGAAGAAGCTGTTCCTATGTCTGGATGTGCGGGTCTTCAGATTTCTGTACCTTCTGCCTGATGGAAGGGCTGGAAGAGGGCAAAGCCTGGGTGTGTGGTGTCTCTTACTAATGGAAAACTAAATCTGGTATCAGCAATGGTGACGAGATTGTTATTAAAATGTCTCGGTGTGGCTGACTCTTAATTGCCCTCTGAAATAGCATGCAAACTCTAGCAAACTGCGACAAAAAGCGATATTATACATAAAACCAGAAAGACGAACTGGCATTGAATTAGGCACTGGACTTGACAAAGATGCACCTAGCACAGTTAGCCCTGAAAAGCCCTCACTGTTTCCTCCTGTTCCAACCCTAGTTAATGTTACTGCTGACGGGAAGATCCAAGAATGGAACCTTGGCCCTTACAGTTAAAGACCATCATTTAACTTTTTTTTACAAAACGTGAATGAACAGATTCAAATGAAGGCCAATTAGATTTTAACAACAATAAAAAATTATTGAACATGAAACGCTTGACTATAATAAAATGTTTTGTCACTCCACCTTTCTCTTTACTAATGTACTTTGTTAGGGCACCAGACCCCAAAATTTGTTAGGACAACGGGTGAGAATCCCAAATACTGGGCGCGATTCTCCGCAAATGCGGAGAGTCGTAAAGGCTGCCGTGAAACTGGCCGTGTTTCACGGCAGCCTCCGCGCCCCCTCCCGGGACCCGATTCTCCCCCCCGGTCGGGGCTAGCAGCAGCCAAGGGTCACGGCGGCTGACGCGCAGGATGACGCCAGCCGCGCATGCGCGGATTGGACGGCTCCAACCCGCGCATGCGCAGATGACGTCATAACGCATATGCGTCAAACCCGCGCATGCGCGGGCCGTCATGCCCCTCAGCGACCCCGTGGACTGATCCTGCGGGGCGACGGAGGAAAAAAGAGTGCGCGGGTTCGGACCGGCTGCCCGCGATCGGTGCCCACCGATCGCGGGCCCATGCCACCCTTGGCACGGCCGTGGTGCGGCCGTGCCAATCGGTGCCATGGTTGTCGGGAACGGCACTTTGCGACCGTTTTCACGAACGGTGAGAGCAGGTATGTTTGCGTTCGTGAAAACGGGCGTAAAGGCCTGGGAACTCGGCTCATCGGCTAGGGGAGAATCGCTGTTCGCCGTAAAAAAACGGCGAGCAGCGATTCGTGTCGTGGGGCGGCAGTGGGGGGGGGAGAATAGCGGGAGGTCGGGAAAAATGTCGGGAAGGCCCTCCCGCTATTCTCCGACCCATCGTGGGCAGCGGAGAATCGCGCCCAATGGTTTTATTAACTTGTAAAACTGTGAGGAAAGAATACTTCACCACAGGAGTGATGTCTCTGACCAATAGGTACCTTTTATGCTAAAACAAACTTTAATTTAAACTCAGAATTAACCACATTAACATCAATTGACAGTTAAAGGGCTGGTTTAGCTCAGTAGGCTAGTCAGCTGGTTTGAGATGCAGAACAAGGCCAGAAGCATGGGTTCAATTCCCGTATCAGCTGAGAATTCTGAATTTTCCCTCCGTGTACCCGAACAGGCGCCGGAATGTGACAACTGGGGGATTTTCACAGTAACTTCATTGCAGTGTTAATCTAAGCCTACTTGTGACAATAAAGATTATTTTTTTTATAAAACAGGTCTTAAATGAAAGGGAAAAAACTTACTGCACTTTTGTTCAACCTGACAGCATTTGGCAAAACTGCTGTTCAAATTAAACTCCTATAACAGACTGCAAAACTACAGACAGACCTGGCTCCTCCCATTAATTAAATCATCTGTATCCCACTAAGTTCCATAACCTGCTGAGATAGCACAAAATACAACTCCCTCATAAATTATCTACACTCCAGGATATCTCCAGCAATCAAAACATGATTACATTATCCTTTTATCTGAAAACAAGTAAGTGTTCAAGTCAATAATTATCTCACTCTTTTTACAACTTCTTAATTACAGCTAACGCAGATACATAGTGTAGATACCTAAACCTAGATTCTTAAATAATATTACTGCAACAACTATACACTTTAACCCAGCCTGTTAATGACATTACTGCAACAGATATAACAAATAATGAAATGAAATGAAAATGAAATGAAAATCGCTTATTGTCATGAGTAGGCTTCAATTGAGGAAGTGAACAAACGAATATGATGGACAGTAGGACCCTGAGGGTAATGAGTTCACAGACAGAGAACAAAGGGATGAGCACAGCATGGCTAGGAAGGGGGAGGGGAGCTTTGGCTCGTGGAGAGAATAGTGAAAAGGATGCTGGGTAACAAGAGGCCAGGATGCGGAAAATGCAAAGTGAGCTAATCAGGATATATGGCCAGGTCAGGAGGTGTGTAAAATGACCAATGGGAAGTGTGTATGCGAATCTTGATGTAATTTGAAATATATCTCCAGTGTTCCTTTGTCCTGAGGCTCTCTTTATCCTGGGCTCTCAGAAGACAGTGTGTGTGTCCTGAGGTCCAATGGATTGAGTCAGCCTTGCAAGTTAGTTATTATTAAATGATATGATACCGGCAAATCCATCTCAGATTTTATTGAGTCCAGATCGGCCACAAAGAACCAGGAATTAACATTTGGTGCCGAAATCGGGATTTCTCTAGATCCTTGCCTTTCATCTGCAAAATCAGAATTGGACTGCTCTCGGAAGGGGAAAAGGGAAATGGGCCCACGATATGAATAGATAAAACTTGCCATATCGATTTTCCTCTGTCTCGAATTCTGATAACAGTCTAATCACTCACATTTGATCAGGTAAGATTGTCTCGACAAAGTCAAAGGTCAGTCTGATGGATTAGAAGAATTGATTTCAGTCAATGCAGGTACGGCTGAGCGTTGGAATGAGGTAACAATTCAGTTGGTGACTGATGGAATGCTGCCTGGTCAGTCAGTTGCATGTGAGTAGAAAATTAAAAATTGGTTCTATTAAATTACACTTTAATTCGGTTAAGGTCTTTAACGGATTGATGTGATGTCGCTGAAACAGTTCAGTAAAAGTCCACTGATGAGATGTTTGCGGACAGTTCAATTCTGTACAATTCAAATTGGCTAAAATTGGTTAAGGTCTTTATCGGGTTGATGTGATGTCGCTGAAACAGTTCAGTAAAAGACCACTGATGAGATGTTTGCGGACAGTTCAATTCCGTACAAATATAATTGGTTACGCTAACATTTAATATGGGAAGATATGGGTTGTTTGAATGAAACAGAATTGAGAGATGAATGGCCACTAGGGGGAACCAGAGACAAACTTGTGTGTTGATGAATGAAAGTATAATGATTGGAATTCTTTTGTCTGCATGGAGATCTCCAATGAATGAATGAGTCTGTTTAATAAGAATGTGATATCCTCTGTTCCTAGTTTTGTGAAATGTTGTGTTTTAGGAGGTATTAAAGTGAGATTTAAAACGGGGTAAGTATTTGAAAGTTCTTTAGAAACTTAGTAATAGTGATTAACATTGTGGGAGTTAATTAGAACATAATTCTCAGGAAATAAACACAAAGTGAAATCAAAATGTATAAATTGGGATTTGTAAATGATTAGTTGCAACTCGGCATAGTCTTGGCTGCTAAAAAAAATTAAAAAAATAAATAAAATAGTTTCACATCAATTAGAAGTTATAAATGGCAGGCAAGAAATGTGATCAATATTATGAGGTAGCAACTTAGTATGCTCAGCACTAAATTGGTCTTCGCATAAACACAAAGAGAAGTTTTACTCCCAAGCAGTCAGAGCTCTGTGCAGGCAATTACTTTGAAACTAACCGGTTGATATTGACACGGCACAGCTCCACCAGGGTCCTAGTGCCCGATGCATCACTAGAAAGTTACTAGCAGAAGAAATGAAGTTTAGAGTGTTAAATACATTGTAGAAGGAGCTTTAAGGAATAAAGATATTAGACCAGAAGTTAGAGATTACATTATCGAGGGGGTATTAGGCAATAGAAACGTTAGACCTGAAGTTAGATTAGGAGAATTACTTCCAGTATCAGGAAATAAGAATCTGATGACAGGGAAAGATTTAATAAAATTAAGATGATGCAGGAAAAATTAGGATATTAAAACCAATTGATGACAGAGAGGAAGTGTGGGTGAAACTGCTGAATAAAACCACAGGAGAAGTAATCATAAAAAATTTGGGTGAACATACAATTGTATTAGAGAACCATGGCGTCTGGAGCAAAAGCAATTGTGTCAGAATTTTAAAATCTGGTCAAATTAAACAATAACAGAGGAATTATGATACTCCATCGGCAGCCTAAGGGCAATGAGCGTAGGAATGTAATCAGTAAAGATTTAAATGTATGGAATGATAGAACAAGGGTGGTGATTAATGGCCTCAGTTTAAAATGGTTCACAGTGAGCATCAGGAAACCACAAGTCAGGACTGTGGGGCATTCTGTAGCCCGATTGTTTGGACTGGTAGTAGTCATATGAGACCCAGGAGACGGTCAGATACTGGGTATTCAGGAGAATTGATAATGCATTTGCAAAGACAGCGATGGGGCGATGCTGCAGGCCCCAGGGAGATTTGGGGCATTCAGGTTTGTCAGGATTGTTTTGTGAAATATCAGGCAACTTTAATGATTGAGGTTTGTGACCACAGAGGGGATTTTGAATCCAAGAAGTGTCGGTGTAAGTGGGATGGTAGATTAATGACAACGTGCAATTACTGCAAGGATAATTTGGCCGACAACAATGTGACTCTAAAAGGCTGTGCAAGCTTGTGGACAAGTGACAGACTTGTGGTATCGATTTGTGAGGAAGTGCGTAGCTTATGCTGTTGGGATGACCTGTGGATGTAAAATGAGCCTACCAGTGTTAGAGACTATCACTGCAATGATGCCGTGCCATAGGATAGATAATATCCCCAACTCGCTCAGACAAGGGAAAAATGAATGTTTGGGTGTGGGTGTCAGGATGACAGTGAACTGAAACCTGTTAGCAGCATCAATAGGACAGATGATACAGTGAAAATATTATGTCCGGAACTAATCCTGTCACAATCAGAATTAAAAACATTGAAGTAGACGTAGTAGCAATATCCAAAATGTGTCAGGGAAAGTTTCGACCTGATTGAATCACTGAGTTAGAAAAAGAGGAATGGTGGCAATGGAAATCCGGAAGTCCTGGAGATGGTACTTCTGGAATATCCAAGCAAGGATAGGAAGATACAAATCAAGAAATAGGGCCCTCTCCGCCTTTGACCTGTTCATTTTAGTTTTGGATGAAGCAACAATAGTACAGATGAAGAACCTGAACAACACTCTGCAGAAGAATGTTTCAGACAGTATGGGAAAAAAACTAATGATACAATTGGCTACATGTTTGAGGGAATTAAAAGATAGAGCCCGGAAGAAAAACCTTACCGGTTAGCAACAAATCAAAATATCAAATTACTACTGAATACTGAAACCTCCGGTCAGACATCTCTAACGGGACGTTAGCTGATGGGTGATCTGTGGTCTCCAAGAAGGACGTATTACGCGGAGGAGTTATTAAGGGTCTCGGCAGACAGCAGCGACTGACGAGGAACCCCCGTATTTTAAATGACAATAGTCTACAATTTTGGCACTTTGCTGCCGCGAGGGGAATTGTAACCAATGCAGCAACCAATATAGCATTGGAGAGTATAACAGTTATTACAGATGAAATGTCCTGTAAGTTGTTAGGGACTGTTATGTATAAATTCAATTGGGTTGTAACCACAAAAAGTTAACTGTACTAAGTGTGTGAGTGGTGTTTAACAAAAAAACAAATAATGGCAAGTATACACTCCATGTTGTAAGGAAAATGATAACAGACAACAGGGGTTTGAAGAAAACTGAGCTATTGTCTCATGTAAGCCAGGGCTGGCAGGCTACATGATTCAGTACAATGTTCGACGTCAGAGTCAGGAAGTCAGGAATAGAAACAGGATTGGTTGAAGCTCCTGCAATTAATAAAGCAAGATAATCAGTGCATGATACATGATATCATCAGTTACCATTCCTATGGGAAACGGAAAGCACTTCCTACAAAAAAAACCCCAGTGAGGGATAAGGACCTTTTGGTCGCTGATGGACTGAGTTGTGTGCTGCTTCTAAGGGACATGAGGAAGCTTTTATGCTGCTGCTACACCAAGGTAGTCAGATGCCTTGGAGGTAGTGGAACAACCGGAAATGGCTATTGTGTTACCTTCCTGAGCGGCGCCAGCTATGGTTCACGGTGATTGGACTTGAGGAAAGCACATCACAAAGGGTCTATCAACACTGGTCTGCGAGATGGATGCATTTACCATTGATTTTCCTGAACAGTTTACAAATCATGACATGTACATACAAATGACAAGGCTGAGGGATAGTTGCTAGTCAGTATAACTATAAGAAGGATATAAATCCTAAGGGCAACACGGTAGCATTGAGGATGGCTATCTATCTTGTCGGATTCAGCTCAGTGTTCTCTCATAGCTTGGTCATTGGGTTTTACCTGATGCATGGATTGATAATACTTGTTATTATAATTGTATACTGCATAATCATTGGATGCCTTAATATGTGTTGTACGCTGGCTCGGGCTCGGATGCTGCTGATAGGCTTGGCCCAACATTATTCACCAAAGATGACATCTCGTTACTGGTGACCATCACACCAGACGGAAGAGGACGGAGAGCAGAGGCTGTAAAAATGTGATGAGGTGTTTATGTACGGAATACCGGCTCAGTTAAGTTCTGATAACGGGCCTCATTTTATTGGACAGATTAACAAGGAGTTCGGCCTCCAGTTGGGCATACGCCAGCAGTTACACTGTGCATACAGACCGCAGGCGGCCAGGTTGGTTGAGAGGCACAATCAGACCCTCAAAACTAAATTGGCTAAATTAAGAGCGGACACGGGACTGACATGGCTTAAGTTGCTCCTCATTGCCCTCATTCAGCTGTGGGTCACACCTGCAGGATTGGCCTGACTCTCTCCTGCTGAGATCTTTTACGGCAGGCCCATTAGAACACCTTGGAACCTGCCTATTCCCAGACTGGTCCAGTTTCACCATCTGACTAAAGAAAAGACTAACTATGTTCTAGACCTCACTAACGCCCTCGAGGAACTCCATAGCCAGGTTCGAGCGGCTCACCTGTCACTGTCCCCATTACATAGCTCGCTTTCAGTGCAGCCTGGTAGTTATGTCATGGTTAAGAACTGGACTCAGAAGGGGTTGGAGCCACAGTGAACGGAGCCCTTCCAAGTTCTCCTTACCACCCCCACTGCAAGTTACCGCCCGAGCAAGTTATTTTCCTTCCGCTCCGGGTTCGGCCCTAACAGCTATTCGACTTCCCCTTCCTTGGGATAATTCCCACTCACAGTATGATAAGCTTCGACGGTGGAGGGCGTATATACCTAGCCACTTCACTCCCAATAGAGACTCCCAGTCGTGCGAGAATTGTTTCAGCAGTGAGGGGTACGGCTGTTTGCTGGTAGAGATGAAAATGAATATAACATGTCTGTTCTCCACTTGTACTGATCCAAAGTGTTGCATAACCCTGACATCAGGTCAATGTGCCTGTTACAATGCCACTTGTGTCCCGCTGACGCCAGGCATCCAGCTCCTTTGTGGCTGGGCGAATGTCTCTCATATCACTGTTGGGTCCAGGGCGTTCCGCATTGCTAGGAGGCCTGAATGGGCGTTCCGAAGCTGGATGAACTGGGCTACTGGGGAATCCCTACTTCACCAATATACTGATTGTGATGCTAGACTGTAAATGGAGCGAGGAACTATTTTTAATGGCATAGCGACCAATATTTTGTCACCCCCATTTCCCCACCAAATTGCTATCGGGACTCTAGTCCCTATTACGGTCCCTTGCCCCTCTGAGTGGATACTGCACCACCAGTTGGCACGCTGGGCAGGTTCAGTTATTTGTGGCCTTACCATCCTGGGCAACGAAACTTTGGGGGCCCTCGGGGCAATAACCAAGGAATTAACTCAACTCAGGTTGTTTGACATGCAGAACCGGTATGCTCTTGACTATCTCGCCTGCATCTTTGTGGGCCTGGCCATCCTTAAATGCGTGATGGGTAAAATGTAGGGTGCACTGGAATGGATAGCCGCCCCTAGAGTCTTGACTGGTAGGGTCCACGAGGGTGCAGCGGACGATGGGGTGCAGAAATAGGATTTGGAAATGCAGCAATGAGTTTTCTTAGCTGAAGGGCCATAGCTACAGCTTGGACCGATGGGTTATCATGAAATGATAAAAGGAGGGAATGAGGAAGTGAACAAACGAATATGATGGACAGTAGGACCCTGAGGGTAATGAGTTCACAGACAGAGAACAAAGGGATGAGCACAGCATGGCTAGGAAGGGGGAGGGGAGCTTTGGCTCGTGGAGAGAATAGTGAAAAGGATGCTGGGTAACAAGAGGCCAGGATGCGGAAAATGCAAAGTGAGCCAATCAGGATATATGGCCAGGTCAGGAGGTGTGTAAAATGACCAATGGGAAGTGTGTATGCGAATCTTGATGTAATTTGAAGTATATCTCCAGTGTTCCTTTGTCCTGAGGCTCTCTTTATCCTGGGCTCTCAGAAGACAGTGTGTGTGTCCTGAGGTCCCATGGATTGAGTCAGCCTTGCAAGTTAGTTATTATTAAATGATATGATACCTGCAGATTTATCCATCTCAGATTTTATTGAATCCAGACTGACAGCAAAATAATCAGGAATTAACACAATTAATTTACTCTGTAAAGCCCCTAGTGAAAAGCCCCTAATATATAAAAATTTCTACATTTTTCACAACTTAGATTTCAAGGATGACACAGGTCACATGGTATATTTTATACTATAATGTTCTCAATGCACACATGGCCACTTTAACTCTACAGGCTAACCATGGTCAGACAACACTCCATTCTGAAACCCAGTGGCAGATGACACTCAATCAATTTACTGTGAGCTTATCCTCAAATTCCCCCCAGATGATCATCACATGAGTTTCAAAATTCCACTCTCAAAAAGACACACTTTAAAATCTTCTTTCGATAAATGCTTACCCTCAGCTGTTTCAATCAATGATCTCCACCCATATTTTCCAACCCCTCTCCATTGTTTTAGCAACGATCCACCTCCAGGTTTTCTAACTCTCTTTCTAATTCCTTTGCCTCAAATAGAACATAGAACAGTACAGCACAGAACAGGCCCTTCGGCCCTCGGTGTTGTGCCGAGCAATGATCACCCTATTCAAACCCACATATCCACCTTATACCCGTAACCCAACAACCCCCTCCTTAACCTTACTTTTTAGGACACTACGGGCAATTTAGCATGGCCAATCCACCTAACCCGCACATCTTTGGACTGTGGGAGGAAACCGGAGCACCCGGAGGAAACCCACGCACACAGGGGGAGGACGTGCAGACTCCACACAGACAGTGACCCAGCCGGGAATCGAACCTGGGACCCTGGAGCTGTGAAGCATTTATGCTAACCACCATGCTACCGTGCTCTAAATGCTTTAAAGTTTTTTCACAAACTCCCAGAGATCAAAATTGTTCTTCACAATTGTTCCCCCTATTGCTGCACAGATTGTAGTAAAATATTACAAACCTTCGATCGCTTTCGATATATTTGGCTTCTCACCAACCAACTTCTTCGCAGCCCTGCCTGTGACTTCAATGAACTGCTGCTGGTTCCAATTCCAGTTTCTTCTGTTCCTTTCACATTTGACATCCTGGAAACATCTCTTAATTTCTCTAATTTACTTAACTAACCATTCTTTAGATTTCTGGCAGTGGCCAACTTGCCTCTTCCTCCATTTCCTTTTGAAAAAACCGTGGGAGATGTTCCCTCTCTCACTGCAAAGCTCCTTCTACTCTGGCTTCCGGTTAAAACTGAACTCCAAAAGGTATTTTCCTTAAAAGTGGTCGATGGTTGCGAAGCAACATCTCATTCTTTTGCAAGCTCATGTTTGCTTTTCCCATCATAAACTCTCTTTCAGCACAAAAGAAACAGTTTAAACCAAAATCCTCACACATGAAAACATTTGTGTCTCACATGAATCTAACAAGAGTTGTACCCTTTCTCAAAATAACTAAATTAAACTAATTTAACCGTATACCTTATTTCTAGGATTTAACAATGCAATTATAGATCATTTAAAATTATAATTTTTCCTCACACTCCCTGACATCAAAGTGGGTGTACCTAAATCACAGGGTCTGTAGGGGTTCAGGAAGTCAGATCACCACCATCTTCTCAAGGAACAATTAGTGATTGGAAAATATGTGCTAGTCCAGCCAGAAACATCGACAGTGAACTAATAAAAAAACCACCTGAAGGCATGGATTAAAATTTGGACAGCAGCCCCACAGATGAATCGAGCAATGTTTTGATATAGTCATGCATCATAACATTTAGCTAATTTCATCCGTCCAAATGCTTTGTCCCTCCTGTCCTTCATGTAGAATAAACCTGCCAGAAGAGCCAGCATGATAGTAGACAGTCGAGAGGCAGTGGCTCTGCAAGTTGTCAATGTAGACTGCAGAAAACCATGATATTTTCAGAGCACCATCTCATACATGAGGAAAATAACTTCCTGCTAATTACAATGGCCCAATCCTCATCAATTTACATGTCGTTGATTCATCTGTCTGTGAGAGTCTCAGCAGAAGTGGTCACCAAAATTATGCCTGCTCACAGAGAACAGCCTCCAATGTGAACTGTGTGAAATGGGATCAATTCAAAGCAGGTCCAACAGTTGCAAACTGGCCCAAGAGGCCATCAGCAGCAGCAGAATTATATTCAACCATAACGGCAGATTGTACGGTTTCACGTGGAGCAAGTCGAGAGGACGAATGACCTACTTTTCTTTTATTTTATCTAAATCGCAGCATTCGTCACTATTGTGACGGGAAGATCTAATCAAATGTTCGATGTTTGGCTTTCCTTGAATTTCGGGTCAATCTCTGAGGCGAGAAACCGTTTCCGAAACTTTCCCGCTCTTTCCTCCGCACGAGCATTGCATTCCTCCAGTGAGGAGTTGTGCGGCTGCGCGGCCTGGCGGGGGCGACGGTGCGGCTGCGCGACCGCGCGGCCATGCGGGGGTGGTGCGGCTGCGCGGGATTTGAATCCTGTTGGCGGCTCTTGGTCACATTCCCAACCCGGAGCACAGCGGCTCATTCCTCACTGCCCCCCCCCCCCCCCCCCCAGACCCCCCTCACTCCCCCAAACCCCCCTCACTCCCCCAAACCCCCCTCACTCCCCCAAACCCCCTCACTCCCCCAAACCCCCCTCACTCCCCCAAACCCCCCTCACTCCCCCAAACCCCCCTCGCTCCCCCAGACCCCCCCTCGCTCCCCCAAACGTCCCCTCGCTCCCCCAAAACCCCCCCTCGCTCCCCAGACCCCCCCTCACTCCCCAAACCCCCCTCACTCCCCCAAACCCCCCCTCGCTCCCCCAAACCCCCCCTCACTCCCCCAGACCCCCCTCACTCCCCCAGACCCCCCTCGCTCCCCCAAACCCCGCCCACTCCCCCAAACCCCCCTCACTCCCCCAAACCCCCCCTCGCTCCCCCAAACCCCCCTCACTCCCCCAAACCCCCCTCACTCCCCAGAACCCCCCTCACTCCCCCAAACCCCCCTCACTCCCGCAGAACCCCCCTCACTCCCCCAAACCCCCCTCACTCCCCAACCCCCTCACTCCCCAAAACCCCCCTCACTCCCCCAAACCCCTCCTCACTCCCCAAAACCACCCCATACTCCCCCAAACCCCCCTCACTCCGCCAATGCCCCCTCACTCCACCAAACCCCCCTCACTCCCCAAACCCCCCTCACGCCTCAAACGCCCCCTCACTCCCCCAAACCCCCTTCACACCCTCAAACCCCCCTCACTCCCTCAACTTCCCTCACTCCCTCAACCCCCTCACACCCCCAAACCCCCCTCCCGCAAACCCCCCTCACTCCCCAAACCCCCCTCACTCCCGAAACCTCCCTCAACCCCCCCTCACTCCCCAAACACTCCCCCAACCTCCCTCACTCCCCCAAACCCCCTCACTCCCCCAAACCCCCCTCTCTATCCCCCAAACCCCCCTCAGTCCCCCAAACCCTCCTCACACCCCCAAACCCCTCACTCCCTCAACCCCCCTCACTCCCCAAACCCCCTCACTCTCCCAACTCCCCCAAACCCCACTCACTCCCCCAAACCCCCCTCCCGCAAACCCCCCTCACTCCCCCAAACCCACATCACTCCCCCAAACCCCGCATCACTCCCCCTAACCCCCTCACTCCCCAAAACCCCCCCACTCCCCCAACCCCCCTCACTCCCCCCAAAACCCCCCTCACTCCACAAACCCCCCTCACTTCCCCAAACCCCCACTCCGCAGAACCCCCTCACTCCCCCAAACCCCCCTCACTCCCCCAAACCCCCCTCACTCCCCCAAACCCCCCTCACTCCCCCAAACCCCTTTCCCCCAGATCCCCCCTCGCTCCCCCAAACCCCCCTCACTCCCCCAAACCCCCCCTCGCTCCCCCAGACCCCCCTCACTCCCCCAGACCCCCCCTTGCTCCCCCAGACCCCCCCTCGCTCCCCCAAACCCCCCCTCGCTCCCCCAGACCCCCTCACTCCCCCAAACCCCCCCTCACTCCCCCAAACCCCCCTCACTCCCCCAAACCCCCCTCACACCCCCAAACCCTCCCCTCACTCCCCAGACCCCCCCCTCACTCCCCCAGACCCCCCTCACTCCCCAGACCCCCCCTCGCTCCCCCAAACCCCGCCTCACTCCCCCAAACCCCCCCTCACTCCCCCAAACCCCCCTCGCTCCCCCAAACCCCCTCACTCCCCCAAACCCCCCTCACTCCCCAGAACCCCCTCACTCCCCCACACCCCCTCACTACCCAACCCCCCCTCACTCCCCCAAACCCCCTCACTCCGCAGAACCCCCCTCACTCCCCCAAACCCCCCTCACTCCCCCAACCCCCTCACTCCCCAAAACCCCCCTCACTGCCCCAAACCCCTCCTAACTCCCCAAAACCACCCCATACTCCCCCAAACCCCCCTCACTCCGCCAATGCCCCCTCACTCCACCAAACCCCCTCACTCCCCAAACCCCCCTCACGCCCCAAACGCCCCCTCACTCCCCCAAACCCCCTTCACACCCTCAAACACCCCTCACTCCCTCAACTCCCCTCACTCCCTCAACCCCCTCACACCCCCAAACCCCCCTCCCGCAAACCCCCCTCACTCCCCAAACCCCCCTCACTCCCGAAACCTCCCTCAACCCCCCTCACTCCCCAAACACTCCCCCAACCCCCCTCACTCCCCCAACCCCCTCACTCCCCCAAACCCCCCTCACGCCCCAAACCCCCCCTCACTCCCCCAAACCCCCCTCAGTCCCCCAAACCCTCCTCACACCCCCAAACCCCTCACTCCCTCAACCCCCCTCACTCCCCAAACCCCCTCACTCTCCCAACTCCCCCAAACCCCACTCACTCCCCCAAACCCCCCTCCCGCAAACCCCCCTCACTCCCCCAAACCCCCATCACTCCCCCAAACCCCCATCACTCCCCCTAACCCCCTCACTCCCCAAAACCTCCCCCAACCCCCCTCCTCCCCCAAAACCCCCCTCACTCCCCAAAATCCCCCTCACTCCCCAAACCCCCCTCACTCCCCCAAACCCCCACTCCGCAGAACCCCCCTCACTCCCCCAAACCCCCCTCACTCCCCCAAACCCCCCTCACTCCCCCACCCCCTCACTCCCCAAAACCCCCCTCACTCCCCCAAACCCCTCTCACTCTCCCCAAATCCCCCTCACTCCCCACCAACCCCCCTCCTCCTCCCCCAACCCCCTCACACTCCCCCAACCCCCCTCACTCCCCAACCCCCCCTCCCCCCCACACCCCCCCCTCCCCAAACCCCCTCACTCCCCCAACCCCCCTCACTCCCCCAACCCCCCTCCACCCCTCACACCCCCCTCCCCCCCTCACCACTCCCCTCCACCCCTCACCCCCTCCTCCCCCAACCCCCCTCCCTCCCCCCCAAACCCCCCTCCCTCCCCAAACCTCCCCTCAACCCCTCCTCACCCCCCACTCCCCCACCCCCAACCCCCTCCTCCCCCAAACCCCCTCACCCCCCAAACCCCCCTCCCCCAAACCCCCCTCTCCCCCAAAACCCCCCACACCCCCAAACACCTAACTCCCTCACCCCCTCACTCCACAACCCCCCTCACTCTCCAAACACCCCCAAACCCCTCACTCCCCCAAACCCCCTCCCCAAACCCCCCCTCACTCTCCCAAACCCCCCTCACTCCCCCCAAACCTCCCTCAGTCCCCAACCGCCCCTCCCTCCCCCAACCCCCCTCACTCCCCCAAACCCCCCTCACTCCCCCCAAACCCCCCTCACATCCCCAACCCCCCTCACTCGCCCCAAACCCCCCTCACTCTCCCTACCCAAACCCCCCTCACTCCCCCAAACCCACCGCATCACTTCCCCCAAACCCCCCTCCCTCACCCAAACCCCCCTCACTCCCCAACCCCTCCTCACTCCCACCAAACCCCCCTCACTCCCCCAAACCCCCCTCACTCCACCAAAGCTCCCCAAACCCTCCTCACTCCGCCAAACCCCCCTCACACCCCCAACCCCCTCCCCAAACCCCCCTCACTCCCCAATACCCCCTCACTCCCCCTCCCCAAACTCCCCCTCACTCCCCCAAACCCCCCCCTCACTCCCCCAAACCCCCCTCACTTCCCCAAAACCCCAAACGTCCCCCCCACTCCCCCAATGCTTCCCCAAACCCCCCTCACTCCCCCAAAACCCCCATCAATCCCCCAAACCCCCCCTCATTCCCTCAACCCCCCTCACTCCCCTAAACACCCCCTCTCTCCCCCAAACCCCCCTCACTCCCTAAACCCCCCTCACTCCCCCAACCCCCCTCACTCTCCAAACCCCCCTCACTCCCCAAAACCCCCCCTCACTCCCCCAAACCCCCCCTCACTCCGCCAATGCCCCCTCACTCCACAAACCCCCCTCCCCAAAACCCCCCTCACTCCCCCAAAGCTCCCCTCCCCCAAAACCCCCCTCACTCCCCCAACCCCCCCCCCCTCACTCGCCCAACCCCCCTCACTCGACTGAACCCCCCAAAAACACCCCCTCAAACTCCAAAGCAGCAAGTCTGAGGATGGGGAGAAATTTAAAATTCAGTAGAGGATGTCAAAGAGTTTAATTCGGAAGAGGAAAACAGAATACAAGAGTACGCTTGCTGAAAACATAAGAACTGACTGCAAAAGCATCTAGAGATATGTGAGGAGAAGAGGTCCCTTACAGTTAGAATCGGGTGAATTCCTAATGGACAACAAAGATGGCAGACTAGTTGAGCAATTACTTTGGAACTGTTTTCACTGAGGACACAGATAACCTGGAAATACTCGGGGATAGAGGATCTGACATGAAGGAGGAACTGAAGGAAATTTGCATATCGCCACAACCAGTCCACAGCAGACACCATCTCTCTGGCCCTGCACTCATCCCTAGAGCATCTCGACAACAAGGACTCCTACATCAGGCTCCTGTTTATTGACTACAGCTCTGCCTTCAACACCATAATCCCAGCCAAGCTCATATCAAAGCTCCAAAACCTAGGACTTGGCTCCTCCCTCCGCAGCTATATCCTCGATTTTCTGACCAACAGACTACAATCAGCAAGAAATAAAAACAACACCTCCTCCACAATAGTCCTCAATCTGGGGCCCCACAAGTCTGCATACTTGGTCCCCTACTCTAATCCCTATACGCACACAACTGCGTGGCAAAATTTGGTTCCAACACGCATCTACAAGTTTGCTGATGACACGACCATAGTGGGTCGGACCTCGATCAGCAACGAGTCAGAATACAGGAGGGAGATAGAGAATCTAGTGGAGTACTGTAACAACAACAATCTATCCCTCAATGTCAGCAAAAGAGCTGGTCATTGACTTCAGGACGCAAAGCACTGTACACTGACAGCTTCAAATTCCTCACTGTGCATATTACCAAAGATCTGTCCTGGCCCATCCACGTCGACGCTGCCACCAAGAAAGCACAACAGCGCTTGTACTTCCTCAGGTAACTAAGGAAATTTGGCATGTCCATACTGACCTTCACAGGTGCACCATAGAAAGCATCCTATCTGGCTGCATCACAGCCTGGTATGTTGCTTGGCCCAAGACCGCAAGAAACTTCAGAGAGTCTTAAAAACAGGCCAGTCCATGACACAAACTTGCCTCCCATCCATTGACTCTATCGGCAACTCCTGCTGCCTGGGGAAAGCCGGCAGCATAATCAAGACCTCCTCCCACCCGGCTTATTCGCTCTTCCAACTTCTTCCATTGGGCAAGAGATACAAAAGTCTTGAGAACATGCGTGAACAGATTCAAAAACAGCTTCTTCCCCACTGTCACCAGACTCCTAAACAACCCTCTAATCGACTGACCTGATTAGAACAAAGAAAAATTACAGTACAGGAACAGGCCCTTCGGCCTCCAAACCTGCGCCGATCCAGATCCTCTATCTAAAACTGTTGCCTGTTTTCTAAGGATCGATATCCCTCTGCTCCCTGCCCATTCATGTATCTGTCAAGATACATCTCAAATGATGCTATCGTGCCCACCTCTACCACCTTCGCCGGCAATGTGTTCCAGGCGCCCACCACCCTCTGTGTAAAGACCTTTCCATGCACATCTCCCTGAAACTTTTCCCCTCTCACCTTGAACTCGTGACTCCTAGTAATTGAGTCCCCCACTCTGGGGAAAAAGCTTCTTGCCATCCACCCTGTCTATACCTTTCATGATTTTGTAGACCTCAATGAGGTCCCTCCTCAACCTCCGTCTTTCTAATGAAAATAATCCTAATCTACTCAACCTCTCTATAGTTGGCGCCCTCCATACCAGGCAAAATACTGGTGAACCTCCTCTGCACCTTCTCCTTTTGGTAATGTGGCGACCAGAACTGTACGCAGTATTCCAAATGTGGCCGAACCAAAGTCTTATACAATTGTAACTCTTGTACTCAACTGCCAACTCTTGTACTCAATACCCCTTCCGATGAAGGAAAGCATGCCGTATGCCTTCTTTACCACTCTGTTGACCTGCGCAGCCACCTTAGGGTACAATGGACCCGAACACCCAGATCTCTCTGTACATCAATTTTCCCCAGGGCTTTTTCATTTACTGTATAGTTCGCTCTTGAATTGGATCTTCCAAAATGCATCACCTTGCATTTGCCTGGATTGAACTCCATCTGCCATTTCTCTGCCCAACTCTCCAATCTATCTATATTCTGCTGTATTCGCTGACAGTCCCCTTCACTATCTGCTACTCCACCAATCTTAGTGTCATCTGCAAACTTTCTAATCAGACCACCAAAACGTTCCTCCAGATCATTTATGTATATCACAAACAACAGTGGTCCCAGCATGGATCCCTGTGGAACACCACTGGTCACAGTTCTCCGTTTTGAGAAACTCCCTTCCACTACTACTCTCTGTCTCCTGTTGCCCAGCTAATTCTTTATCCATCTATCTAGTGCACCCTGGAGCCCATGAGACATCACTTTCTCCATCAGCCTACCATGGGGAACCTTATCAAACGCCTTACTGAGGTCCATGTATATGACATCTACAGTCCTTCCCTCATCAATCAACTTTGTCACTTCCTCAAAGAATTCTATTAAGTTGGTAAGACATGACCTTCCCAAAACTATGTTGCCCACCACTGATAAGTCCATTTTCTTTACATGGGAATAGGTCCTGTCCCTCAGTATCTTCTCCAGCAGCTTCCTTACCACTGACATCAGGCTCACCGGTCTATAATTACCTGGATTATCCCTGTTACCCTTCTTAAACAAGGGGACAACATTAGCAATTCTCCAGTTCTCCGGTACCTCACCTGTGTTCAAGGATGCTGCAAAATATCTGTTAAGGCCCTAGCCATTTCCTCTCACATCCCTCAGAACCTGGGATAGATTGCATCCGGACCTGGGGACTTGTCCACCTTAAGGCCTTTCAGAATACCCAACACATCTTTCTTCCTTATGCGACTTGACCTAGAGTAATCAAACATCTATCCCTAACCGCAACATTTGTCATGTCCCTCTCCTCGGTAAATACTGATGCAAAGTACTCGTTAAGAATCTCACCCATTTTCTCTGACTCCACACATAACTTTCCTCTTTTGTCCTTGAGTGGGCCAACCCTTTCTTTAGTTACCCTCTTGCTCCTTGTATGTGAATAAAAGGCTTTGGGATTTTCCTTAACCCTGTTTGCTCAAGACATTTCATGACCCCTTTTAGTCCTCTTGATTCCTCGTTTCAGATTGGTCCTACATTCCCGATATTCTTCCAAAGCTTCGTCTGTCTTCAGTCACCTAGACCTTATGTATGCTTCCTTTTTCCTCTTAGCTAGTGTCACAATTTCACCTGTCATCCATGGTTCCCTAATTTTGCCATTTCTATCCCTAATTTTTACAGGGACATGTCCTGCACTCTAATCAACCTCTCTTTAAAATCCTCCCACATATCAAATGTGGATTTACCTTCAAATAGCTGCTCCCAATCCACATTCCCTAGCTCCTGCTGAATGATGTTGTACTTGGCCTTCCCACAATTTAGCACTCTTCCTTTAGGACCGCTCTCGTCTTTGTCCATGAGTATTCTAAAACTTACGGAATTGTGATCACTATTCCCAAAGTAATACCCGACTGAAACTTCAACCACCTGGCCGGGCTCATTCCCCAACACCAGGACCAGTTGGACTATTTACATACTGCTCTATAAAACCCTCCTGGATGCTCCTTACGAATTCTTTCAGTTTAGACCTCTAAAATTAAGTGTATCACAGTCAATGTTGGGAAAATTAAAATCTATCACCACCACCCTGTTGCTCCTCCATCTTTCCATAATCTGTTTACATATTTGTACCTCTATCTCACGCTCACTGTTGGGAGGTATGTGCTACAGCCCCAAAATTGTTACTGCACCCTTTCTATTTCTGAGCTCTGCCCCTATCACCTCACTGCTCGAGTCCTCCATAGTGCCCTCCTTCAGCACAACTGTGATATCCTCTCTGACCAGTAATTCAACTCTTCCACCCCTTTTACCTCCCTCTCTATCCCGCATGAAGCATCCATATCCTGGGATATTTAGTTGCCAATCATGCCCTTCCCTCAACCGAGTCTCAGTAATAGCAATAACATCATACTCCTAGGTACTAATCCAAACCCTAAGTTCATCTGCCGTACTGACTACACTTCTTGTATTAAAACAAATGCACCTCAGACCACCAGTCACTTTGCGTTCATCATCTGCTCCCTGCCTACTCTTACCCTTAGTCACGCTGACTTCATGATCTAGTTCCTTACAGGCTTTAGGTACTACCTCCTTACTGTCCACTAATCTCCCCATTTGGTTCCCATCCCCCTGCCACATTAGTTTAAACCCTCCCCAACAGCATTAGCAAAAGCACCCCCAAGGACATTGGTTCCAGTCCAGTCCAGGTGTAGACCGTCCAATTTGTAGCAGTCCCACCTCCCCCAGAACCGGTTCCAATGTCCCAAAAATCTGGACCCCTCCCTCCTGCACCATCTCTCAAGCCACACTTTCATCCTGCCTATTCTTTCATTTCAACTCTGACTACCACGTGGCATTTGTAGCAATCCTGAGACTACTACCTTGGAGGTCCGACTTTTTAACTTGGCTCAGAACTCCCTAAATTCTGCTTGTAGGACCGCATCCCATTTTTAACCTATATCGTTGGTGCCTATATGCACCATGACAACTGGCTGTTCACCCTCCCCCTTCAGAATGTTCTGCAGCCGATCTGAGACATACCTGACCCGTGCACCTGGGAGACAACATACAATTGGGAGTCTCATTTTCGATCACAGAACCGCCTATCTACTCCCCTTACAGTTGAATCCCCTACGACGATAGCCCTTCCACTCTTTTTCCCGCCCTTCTGTACATCAGAGCCAGCCACGGTGCCATGAGCCTGGCTACTGCTGCCTTCCCCTGGTGAGCAATCTCCTGCAACAGTATCCAAAACGGTATATCTGTTTTGGAGGGAGATGACTGCTGGGACATCTGCACTGCCTTCCTGCTCTTTCTCTGCCTTTTGGTCACCCATTCCCTTTCTCCCTCAGCAATCCTAATCTGTGGTGTGACCAATTCGCTAAACGTGCTACCCACGACCTCCACATAGGTACCAACAATTTGAATGTTTGAGGTAAGGGTCAATGTCCCTGCTGATTTAATCTGTGGGAAGTACACCCAACTCCAGCTCCTCAAAAACCGTGTTAGGGAACTGGAGCTGGATGAACTTCGGATCATACGGGAGGCAGAGGGGGTCATAGAAGCTTCAGGGAGGCAGTTACGCCAAAGAATAAAGATAGATGGGTGACGGTGAGAGGGGCTGGGAGGAAGCAGTCAGTACAGGGACCCCCTGTGGTCGTTTCCCTTAGCAACAAGTATACCGCTTTGGATACTGTTGGGGGGAAGACTTACCAGGGGTAAGCCATGGGGTACAGGTCTCTGGCACAGAGTCTGTCCCTGTTGCTCAGAAGGGAAGGGGGAGAGGAGAAGAACATTAGTCATTGGAGACTCCATAGTTACGGGAATAGATAGGAGATTCTGTGGGAATGAGAGAAACCCGTGGTTGGTGTGCTGCCTCCCAGGTGCCAGGGTCCGCGATGTCTCGGATCGTGTTTTCAGGATCCTTAAGGGGGAGGGGGAGCAGCCCCAAGTCGTGGTCCACATAGGTACCAACGACATAGGTAGGAAAAGGGATAGGGATGTAAGGCAGGAATTCAGGGAGCTAAGGTGGAAACTTAGATCCAGGACGGAGTTATTATCTCTGGGTTGTTACACGTGCTAGCGAGTCGAGGAATAGGGAGAGAGAGCAGTTGAACATATGGCTGCAGGGATGGTGCAGGCGGGAGGGTTTCAGATTCTTGGACAATTGGGGCTCATTCTGGGGTAGGTGGAACCTCTACAAACGGGATGGTCTACACCTGGACCAGAGGGGTACTAATATCCTGGGGGAGAGGTTTGCTAATACTTTTCGGGAGGGTTTAAACTAGTTCAGCAGGGGATTGGGAACCTGAATTGTAGCTCCAGTACACAAGAAGCTGAGAGTAGTGAGGTCATGAGTACGGTTTCAAAGTTGCAGGAGTGTACCGGCAGGAAGGAAGGTGGTTTAAAGTGGGTCTACTTCAATGCCAGGAGCATCCGGAATAAGCTTACGGCATGGGTTAGTACCTGGGACTTCGAAGTTGTGGCCATTTCGGAGACACGGATAGAGCAGGGCGAGGACTGGTTGTTGCAGGTGCCGGGGTTTAGATATTTCCGTTAGCTCGGAAGGTGGTAAGAGGGTGGGGGCATTGTTAGTCAAGGACAGTATTACGGTGGCTGAGAGGACATTTGATGAGGACTCGAATACTGAGGTAGTATGGGCTGAGTTAAGAAACAGGAAAGGAGAGGTCACCCTGTTAGTGCTTTTATATAGGCCTCTGAAAAGTTCCAGAGATGTAGAGGAAAGGATTGCAAAGATGATTCTGGATAGGCGCGAAAGTAACAGGGTGGTTGTTGTGGGGGACTTAAACTTTCCAAATATTGACTGGAAACACTATAGTTCGAGTACTTTAGATGGGTCCATTTTTATCCAATGTGTGCAGGAGGGTTTCCTGATGCAGTATATAGATAGGCCAACAAGAGACGAGGCCGTATTGGATTTGGTACTGGGTAATGAACCAGGACAGGTGTTAGATTTGGAGGTAGGTGAGCACTTTGGTGATAGTGACCACAATTCGATTACGTTTACTTTAGTGATGGAAGGGATAGGTATATACCGCAGGGCAAGAGTTATAGCTGGGGGAAAGGCAATTATGATGCGATGAGGCAAGACTTAGGATGCATCGGGTGGAGAGGAAAACTGCAGGGGATGGACACAATGGAAATGTGGAGCATATTCAAGGAACAGCTACTGCGTGTTAGGCAGGGAGGAAGTGATAGAGCGAGGGAACCATGGGTTAGTAAAGCAGTTGAAACATTTGTCAAGAGGAAGAAGGAGGCTCATGTGAAGATGAGACGTGATGGTTCAGTTAGGGCGCTTGAGAGTTACAAGTTAGCTAGGAAGGCTCTAAAGAGAGAGCTAAGAAGAGCCAAGCGAGGACATGAGAAGTCTTTGGCAGGTAGGATCAAGGATAACCCTAAAGCTTTCTATAGATCTGTCAGGAATAAAAGAATGATTAAGGTAAGAGTAGGGCCAGTCAAGGACAGTAGTGGGAAGTTGTGCATGGAGTCCGAGGAGATGGGTGAGGAGCTAAATGAGTATTTTTCGTCTGTATTCACACAGGAAAAAGACAAAGTTGTCAAGGAGAATACTGAGGTACAGGCGGTGTTAGCGATTCTGGAAAGTGTGAAAATAGGTAAGTCCCCTCGGCCGGATGGAATTTATCCTAGGATTCTTTGGGAAGCTAGGGAGGAGATTGATGAGCCTTTGGCTTTGATCTTTAAGTCATCTTTGTCTACAGGAATAGTGCCAGAAGACTGGAGGATAGCAAATGTGGTCCCCTTGTTCAAGAAGGGAAGTAGAGATAACCCAGGTAACTATAGACCAGTGAGCCTTTCTTCTGTTGTGGGAAGAGATCGGATGTATAATCATCTGTAAAGGGATAATTTGATTAGAGATAGTCAACATGGTTTTGTGAAGGGTAGGTCGTGCCTCACAAACCTCATTGAGTTCTTCAAGAAGGTGACCAAACAGGTGGATGAGGGTAAAGCAGTTGATGTGGTGTATATGGATTTCAGTAAAGCGTTTGATAAGGTTCCCCACGATAGGCTATTGCAGAAAATACAGAGGTATGGGATTCATGGTGATTGAGCAGTTTGGATCAGAAATTGGCTAGCTGATAGAAGACAAAGGGTGGTGGTTGATGGGAAATGGTCTGACTGGTGTCCAGTTACTAGTGGTGTACCGCAAGGATCTGTTTTGGGGCCGCTGCTGTTTGTCATTTTTATAAATGACCTGGAGGAGGGCGTAGAAGGATGGGTGAGTAAATTTGCAGATGACACTAAAGTCGGTGGAGTTGTGGACAGTGCAGAAGGATGTTACAAATTACAGAGGGACATGGATAAGCTGCAGAGCTGGGCTGACAGGTGGTAAATGGAGTTTAATGCAGAAAAGTGTGAGGTGATTCATTTTGGAAGTAATAACAGGAAGACAGAGTACTGGGCTAATGGTAAGATTCTTGGTAGTGTGGACAAGAAGAGAAACCTCGGTCTCCATGTCCATAGATCCCTGAAAGTTGCCACCCAGGTTGAGAGGATTGTTAAGAAGGCGTTCGGTGTGTTAGCTTTTATTGGGAGAGGAATTGAGTTTCGGAGCCATGAGGTCATGTTGCAGTTGTACAAAACTCTGCTGCGGCTGCATTTGGAGTATTGCGTGCAGTTCTGGTCGCCACATTATAGGAAGGATGTGGAAGCATTGGAAAGGGTGCAGGGGAGATTTACCAGAATGTTGCCTGGTATGGAGGGAAGATCATATGAGGAAAGGCTGAGGGACTTGAGGCTGTTTTCGTTAGAGAGAAGAAGATTAAGAGGTGACTTAATTGAGGCATACAAGATGTCCAGCACGAGGGGGCATAGCTTTAAATTGAGGGGAGATAGATATAGGACAGATGTCAGAGGTAGGGTCTTTACTCAGAGAGTAGTAAGGGCGTGGAATGCCCTGCCTGCAACAGTAGTGGACTCACCAACAGTAAACGCATTCAAATGGTCATTGGATAGGCATCTTGACGATAAGGGAATAGTGTCGAGGGACTTTAGAGGGGTTTCACAGGACGGCGCAACATTGAGGGCCGAAGGGCCTGTACTGTGCTGTAATGTTCTATATTCTATGTCCTCAGCATCGAGGATGCTCCAAAGTGAGTCCTTCCACAGCTCCAGAGCCGTCATGCGGTCTAACAAGAGCTGCAGCTGGACACACTTCCCGCACGTGAAGGAGTCAGGGACATCAGCCACGTCCCTGAGCTCCCACATTGAGCAAGAGGAACATAACACGGGTCTGAGATCTCATGCCATTTTTAATCTTAAGCTTAACTTAGTCCAACTATAATAGCAAATAATCGATAAATGAAAAAGGGAAAAAAAGAAGGAAAATTGTCAACAATCACACGATAAAAAGAAATAGAAAAACCTCAGCTTATCAACACACCACAGTCTTTTTTTTTGGTTAGAGGAGGAGGGTGGGTGGGAGACACTACACGTGTAGTGTCTCGAGTTCAGCCGCTGCCCAAATATATCAGTTCACTCACCTTCCCAGAGGGCAATTCGACCGTTCCCACTCAGCTCCTCCCACTCACCCCTCCTGTAAGGTAAGTTTTTAAAACGGAAGACTTACTTTCCCGACAGCCCCCTGGTTACTGCTCTCGCTGCTACCACAGAACAACTGAAGCTATGATTAACACTACACTTGTGTATGCTTCACCCAATGCTGGTGTCTATGTGTTTACATTGTGTACCTTGTGTTTCCCTGTTATGTATTTTCTTTTTATTTTATTTTCATGTACTAAATTATCTGTTTGAGCTGCTCGCAGAAAAATACTTTTCACTGTACCTTGGTACACGTGACAATAAACAAATCCAATCCAATCCTATTAGTCAAGAAATTTTATTGGGGAAATTGATCTGATTAAAACACGATAAGCCCCCATGTCGTTATGCTCTGCATCCCAGAGTACTTAAGGATGTGGCCCGAGAAATAGTGGACATATTGGTGATAAATTTCCAGTATTCTCTCGACTGTGGAAGAGTTCCAATGGATTGGAGGTTAGCTAATGCAACCCCACTTTTTAAAAAAGAAGGGAGAGCAAAAACGGGAATTGGAGAACGGATAGCCTGACATCGGTGCTGGGAAAAATGCTTGAGTCAATCATTAAGGATGAAATAACTGAGCTTTTGGAAACGGGGACAGGATTGGCCCAGGTCAGCATGGATTCACTAAAGGGAAATCATGCTTGACAAATCTTCCGGAATGTTTTGAGGCTGTGACCAGTAGAGTGTACAAGGGTGAACCAGTGGATGTTGTGTATCTGGACTTTCAAAAGGCTTTTGACAAAGGTCCAGGGGCAAAATTTAGAGGAAATGTATGAGGCAGGTTTTTTACACAGGGTGGTGAATGCCTGGAGAGCACTGCCAAGGGAGGTTGTGGAAGCAGATACATTCACGCCGTTCAAAAGGCATCTCGACAAATCCATGTATAAGATGGGTATTAAAGGATACGGCAGAAGGAAGTGCAGAGGGTTTTGGCTAGGGTGGCATCATGACCGGTGCAGGCTTGAGGGCCAAAGGGCCTGTTCCTCTGGTGTATTGTTGTTTGTTATTGAAATATCACCACAGTCCCAGAGGACAATAAGCTGATCTCCCTTTTGAGAGTTGATTGGTGGTGGTTGAACCTGAGGGTCACCACACCTCAGAAGAGGTTGATAATAACCTCATGAATAACCTGAGCCAGTTCAGGAATTGAACCCACACTGTTGGTGTCTGTCCACGTCACAAACCAGCTGGCCAGTCAACTGAGCTCAGAACAAATATTGCTGATAACATAAATTGTTCAGAACAGTAGGTTTGTTGCTGAATGTTACAGTATTGGTTCTGGACTGGGAGTGATGCCTGCAGTGTGCTCCAATTCCAACGTCAGACAGCAGACAGGCAAACATTGGCTTTAATGTTCTATGTTCTCCATCGGTACATGACTCCAGCTGAAATGACAAAGTCTGTCTGCACCACTTTCTAATAGATCAGTCAGCAGAAATGGGAGGAAGGTCATTGATGGAACAATCAATTCACCAGACACGTGCTTTCCGATATGAACAGTGGTTTTATTCTACTTCAGAGCCAGCCTGTTACCCGTTGATGAACTCTCGGTGAACTGCAGGCTGACTCTGGACAAGGGTATTTATACAGAAGCACAAGGGGGAGGAGTCGTGGGCGGAGCCAAGTGTGGAGCCCTGTACAAACTCCTGAGCATTCCCAGAGCTACTCCCCCTAGTGGTCGGATAACGCTATTGCGCTTACAAAGATACAGTGTGAATTGCCAAGTTACATTCATCACATTCACCCCCTGCAAAAAAATCAAGTCCGGCGGGGGTGGTGGTCTTCAAAGTCAGTCTGTCCGGTGGTCGAACTGTCCGCTGTGATCTGCGGAGCACCGGGGTTGCAGCCTCTTGTGGTGGCTGGATGGGTGTTGTGTGCTGGGGTACGATGGCGGACTCCAGGGAGGGTTGTATCCGAGCTTCATACTCTTCTGGTTCGACTGGGGGCTGGCCGGCACGGGTGCGCGGAATTGGTGGAGCGAGCTCGTGTGCTCGGGAGCGCAAGGGGGCGGCAGCATGGGGTAAGGGTGTAGAAGGGGCGCTGGATCCGGCGGGTGCCAGATCCCGGAGGGATACTGTGTCCTGACGGCAGTCAGGGAACTCAACGAATGCGTACTGGGGGTTGGAGTGGAGCAGGCGCACCTTCTCAACAAGGGTGTCGGTTTTGTGCGCCCTGACGTGTTTCCTCAGGAGTACAGGCCCGGTGTCTTCAGCCATGCCGGAAGTGAGACCCCCATGGTAGTGCCCCTGGAAAAAATGAAGAGCCTCTCGTGAGGGGTCTGATTGGTCGCTGTGCACAAAAGGGACCTAATAGCGTGCAGCGCGTCTGGGAGGACTTCCTGTCACTGGGAGACTTGGAGCTTTCTAGACCGGAGGGTCAGCAGGACAGTCTTCCAGACCGTCGCATTCTCCCTCTCCACCTGCCCGTTCCCCTGGGGTTGTAGCTGGTAGTCCTGCTCGAGGCAATGCCCTTGTCGAGCAGGTACTGACGCAGCTCGTCGCTCATGAAGGACGAACCCCGGTCGCTGTGTACGTAGCTGTGGAAACCAAACAGGATGAAGATGCTATGCAGGGCCCTAATGACTGTGCGGGAGGTCATGTCGGGGCACGGGATAGCGAATGGAAAACGGGAGAACTCATCTACGACATTTCGAAAGTAAACGTTCTTGTTAGTTGAGGGGAGTGGCCCTTTGAAATCAATCGCGAGGCGTTCAAAGGGCCTAGAAGCCTTGACCAGGTGGGCCCTGTCTGGTCTATAGAAGTGTGGTTTGCACTCCGCACAGATCGGGCAGTCCCTGGTGACCGCTTTTACCTCCTCGTTGGAGAAAGGCAGGTTTCGGGCTCTGATGTAGTGGGCGAGCCGGGTGACCCCCGGGTGGCAGAGGTCATTATGGATGACTTTCAATCGGTCAATCTGCGCGCTGCCGCATGTCCCGCGGGATAGGGCATCCGGAGGCTCGTTGAGCTTCCCAGGTCGATACTTAATATCGTAATTGTAGGTGGAGAGTTCGATCCTCCACCTCAGAATTTTGTCGTTTTTAATTTTGCCCCTTTGCTAGTTGTCAAACATGAAGGCAACCGATCTTTGGTCGGTGATGAGGGTGAACCTCCTACCTGCGAGGTAGTGCCTCCAGTAACAAATAGCCTCCACAATGGCTTGTGCTTCTTTCTCGACTGAGGAGTGTCGGAGTTCTGAAGCGGAGAGGGTACGGCAGAAAAATGCGACTGGTCTCCCTGCCTGGTTCAAAGTGGCTGCTAGAGCTACCTCTGAGGCGTCGCTCTCTACCTGGAATGGAGTGGATTCATCCACCGCCCGCATGGCTGCTTTGGTGATGTCCTCCTTGATGCAGTCGAAGGCCTGGCGGGCCTCAGCTGACAGGGGAAATCGTGTGGTCCTAAAGAGTGGGCGGGCTTTGTCCGCATATTAAGGGACCCACTGTGCGTAGTAGGAGAAGAAGCCCAAGCACCGTTTGAGGACCTTGGGGCAATGGGGGAGGGGGAGTTCTAAGCATACAGTCCGGGTTTGGGCCCAGGACTCCATTTTCCACGACATAGCCGAGGATGGCTAGTCTGGTTGTGCGGAAAACGCATTTCGCCTTGTTATACATGAGATTCAGTTTCTGTGCCGTCTGGAGAAAACGGTGGAGGTTGGCGTCGTGGTCCTGCTGGTCATAGCCGCAGATGGTGACATTGTCCAAGTACGGAAACATGGCCCACAGCCCGTACTGGTCCACCATTCGGTCCATTGCTCGTTGGAACACCAAAACCCCATTAGTGACGCCAAAAGGGACATGGAGGAGGTGGCCATCGGCCTCGAATGCCGTGTCGTGGCGGTCCTCCGGGCGGATTGGGAGCTGGTGGTATGCAGACTTCAGGTCTACCGTGGAAAAGAGCCGGTACTGGGCGATCTGGTTTACAATGTCTGCAATTCTGGGAAGGAGATACGCGTCGAGGAGCGTAAATCTATTTATGGTCTGACTGTAGTCGACAACCATGCGGAATTTTTCCCCGGTCTTAACGACCACCACCTGAGCTCTCCAGGGACTATTGCTGGCCTCTATAATCCCCTCACTGAGAAGCCTTCGGACCTCTACTCTGATAAATACCCTATCCTGCAGGGTATACCGCCTGCTACGTGTGGCTACGGGTTTACAGTCCTTTGTGAGATTGGCGAAGAGAGGAGGGGGGAGATTCGCAGCGTAGCGAGGCTGCAGATAGTGAGTGGGGGCAGGGGCCCGCCGAAGCTGAGGGTGAGGCTCTTAAGGTTACATTGAAAGTCTAGGCCTAATAAGAGTGGCGCGCAGAGGTCGGGCAAAACGTAGAGTTGGGACTTTGAGTCGCTGGCGCCTCGGATTGTGAGTGTCACGGCGGTGCGCCCCTGGATCTGGACCGAGTGGGAGCCTGAGGCGCGCGAGATAGTTTGCCGCACGGGGAAAACAGGGAAAACGTCTTACCAGGTCTGGATGTATGATGCTCTCAGTGCTCCCGGAGTCGAAGAGGCATGGCGTTTTGTACCCGTTGATTTGGACCTCTGCCATCGATTTTCGCAGATGCTTCGGGCGTGATTGGTCCAGAATGACTGCGCTGAGTTGCTGGTAGTCGGCGGCTCGATCAGCTGTGCTGGAGTGGCCCCGTAATGACTGCCCTCTGTGTTCGCAGTCATACTCTTCCAATGAGTTGTCCGAGCGTGGAGATGCAGGTCGTGCCCGTGGATCGCACGTGGCGGGCGGCGAGGAAGATGGCGTCCAAGATGGCGGCCCCCATGAATCGCACGTGGCCGGCCACGTGGTGGAGGTTTGCCAAGATGGCGGCCCCCATGGATCGCACGTGGCGGGAGGGGGTGGAGTTGGGGCATAGGCCGCAGCGTTTCGGGCCCTGCGTAGCTGAGAGTGCGGGGAGCGATTACTTCGTGCCGCTGGGGAGATGGAAGCTGGGGCCCTTTTTGCGAGGCACACTCTTGCGTAGTGGCCTTTCCACCCGCAGCTGCTGCAGGTCGCGTTGCGGGCCGGGCAGTGCTGCCGCGGGTGCTGGTTCTGGCCGCAGAAATGACAGCCTGGAGCAGCATAGTGGCTGGAGCAGCATAGTAGCTGGCTGGAGCAGCATGGTGGCTGGAACAGCATAGTGGCTGGCTGGGGCAGCATGGTGGCTGGGCGGCCGCGTAGCACAGGGCTGGGGGAGTCGCTGGTCGGGGGCCCATGATTGGGTCGCGGGGTCCGCGGGGAACGAGTTAAGGCTGCGGAAGGAGACCGCCATCGTGGTAGCAGCTTCCACAGTTGTTTCTAAGTCGTGGGCCCCCTTTTCCAGCAGTCGTTGGCGCACAGAATTAGACCTGAGGCCCGCTACAAAAACATCGCCTACAGCAAGTTCTCTGTGTTCAGCCGCCCTGGTAACCGCTTGATAGTTACAGTCATTGGACAAATTATTGAGTTCCCGTAAAAACTCGGCGAGTGATTGTGTAGGCGGCGAGTCGTGAACACATAGACTTAGACTTAGAACAGTACAGCACAGAACAGGCCCTTCGGCCCTCGATGTTGTGCCGAGCAATGATCACCCTACTCAAACCCACGTATCCACCCTATACCCGTAACCCAACAACCCCCCCCCCCAACCTTACTTTATAGGACACTACGGGCAATTTAGCATGGCCAATCCACCTAACCCGCACATCTTTGGACTGTGGGAGGAAACCGGAGCACCCGGAGGAAACCCACACACACAGGGGGAGGACATGCAGACCCCACACAGACAGTGACCCAGCCGGGAATCGAACCTGGGACCCTGGAGCTGTGAAGCATTTATGCTAACCACCATGCTGCCCCAAATTTGAATATAACAATCAGAAAGGGAAGTTTGAGACAGAGTTTACAGTTCAGTAAAGGAGCTGCCAGCCAGGGATCTGAGGAGAATGTGGAGAACACATGAGGAGAACACATGGCGGCGTAAACTTCGTTAATGGGCCTTACATATATCTTATCGAGTACCGCTAGCGCTGGGGTATATGAACCGGCCGAGTTTAGTTGCGTAGAGAGTCTGTGACTCACCCTCATGTGCAGTAGACTTAACTTCTGTTCCTCTGTCGTTTCGGCTGTGCTCGCTTCTGCCAGGTAGGCCTTAAAACACCGCAGCCAGTGGGAGAAGATTACTTTTGCCTCTGCATCCTGTGGGTCGAGTTCCAGGCGTCCAGGCTTGAGAGCCGATTCCATGATCGATCTTGACTGTTCTTATGTAGAATAAATTGATGGAACCATCAATTCACCAGACACGTGCTTTCCGATATGAACAGTAGTTTTATTCTACTTACTTCAGAGCCAGCCAGTTACCCGTTGATGAACTCTCGGTGAACTGCAGGCTGACTCTGGACAAGGGTATTTATACAGCAGCACAAGGGGGAGGAGTCATGGGCGGAGCCAAGGGTGGAGCCCTGTACAAACTCCTGAGCATTCCCAGAGCTCCTCCCCCTAGTGGTCGTATAATGCTACTGCGCTTACAAAGATACAGTGTGAATTGCCAAGTTACATTCACCACAGTCATGAAATTTGAATATAACAATCAGAAAGGGAAGTTTGAGACAGAGTTTACAGTTCAGTAAAGGAGCTGCCAGCCAGGGATCTGAGGAGAATGTTCTGAAGTAAGGATTGTGAGCACTGATGATGGAGTGGAAGGCCCCTTTAAGAAGACCCAGCATTTTTTTCAAAGAATCAGAACTTTATAGTACAAAGAGGCCATTCCGCCCCCATGGTGCTAATGCAGCCACTTGGGCAGGACCGGGAACGAGGTCCTGGTGGGGGGTGGGGGGGGGGGGGGGTGGTACTTGCTAGAGCAGTTTGAGAGGGTTTAAACTTTAATATGGCAGAGGGATGGGAACCTGTGTGAGGATTCAGAACAGCAGGAATCAAGGGCAAAAGAAAAAGATAGAAAGGAAGTTAGGAATTCATTTTGCAACTGGATTAGCACAGGGCTAAAGAGCTGACTTTTAAAGCAGACCAAGGCAGGCCAGCAGCACAGTTCAATTCCCGTACAAGCCTCCCCGAACAGGCGCCGGAATGTGGCGACTAGGGGCTTTTCACAGTAACTTCATTTGAAGCCTACTTATAGTAATAAGCGATTTTCATTTTTCAGATGTATAAAACCTTGGTTAGGCCGTATTTGGAGTATTGCGTGCATTTCTGGTCACCACATTATCAGAAGGACATGGAAGCTTTGTAGAGATTACAAAGAAGGTTCACCAGAATGTTGCCTGGTCTCAAGGGTGTTGGCTGTGAGGAGAGGTTGAATAAACTAAGATTGTTTTCACTGGAAAGGTGGAGGCTGAGGGGAGGCCTGATAGAGTTCTACAAAATTAGGAGAGGCATCAACATGGTGGATAGTCAGAGGCTTTTTCCAAGGGTGGAAGTGTGAATTACAAGTGGACACAGGTTCAAGGTGAGAGAGGGAAAGAAAGGTTAAGGGAGATGTGCAGGGTACATTTTTCACAGAGTGGTGGGTACCTAGAATGTGCTGCCAGAGGAAATGGTGGAAGCAGGCACATTACCAAAATTTAAGGGGCATCTGGATGGGTACATGAAGATGGAGGAAATAGACGGATATGTACTGAGTGAGGGCAGAATGTTTTGTTTTTAGTTAGGCATCATGATTGGCGCAGAGTTGGAGGGCCGAAGGGCCTATTCCTGTGCTGTACTTTTCTTTGTTCTTTGAGAATAAGAAAAGTGATTGGCAGAGAAATCAAGATCCTGTATCATAAAATGCTACTGTAAAAAATAGTAGGGACAGGATAAGGAACGTTAAATGGTTTTGTACCTGAACGCGTGGAGCATTTAAAATAAATGGATGAATTGCGCAGATAGATGTAAAGCGGTATGATATAGTTGGGATTATGGAGACATGGCTCCAAGGTGACCAAGGATGCAAAATAAACATTGAGGGCTACATAGATTTTAGCATGTCAGACAAAAACAAAAGGTGGAGTTGCATTGTTGATCAAAGAAGGCATTAATACTGTGCTGATATGCATCACTGTAAATGCACAAGGGGTTAATGTAAATACACATAGGCCAGATAGACACTAGAGGGAGCACCAGAGTCATGACACACAGACATTCAACCAATAGGCCAGTAAGATAGGACACAACCAATGGGCATTCAAGACACACACAGAGGTGACACTACCACAGGAGGGCATTACACCAAACCATATATAAGGACACAGCACACATGATCTTTCTCTTTCCAGTGGAGACACTTAGTGAGTACACAGGGTTGATTGAACACATCACACCCACCTCGTGGATTGTAGCAGACTGGTTAGATAGTCTGAGTAGCTATAGCAGGATTAACAGGAGAGTCGAATCCAAGTAGAACAGTTTAATAAATGTGTTGAAGCTATCTCTAAGTCTGAACCTTCCTTTCTCAGAGTGCACATCAAGGAAGCAGCTTATGTTACGTCAAGAGCATAACAAAACAGATACATTATTGAGGAAAGCTATTCGCACAGATGATGTGGAATCTGGGGCAAGATAAGAAACATCAAGGGGCAAAAAACTTTTGTAGGGGTTTAACACAGACCACCAAACTGCAGTTGTAATGTAGGGAATAGCATGAGACTGAAAATCAGAGATGCATGTGATAAAGGAACATCTGTGACAATGGGTGACTTTAATCTAAATATATATAATAATCTTTTATTGTCACAAGTATGAAGTTACTGTGAAAAGCCCCTAGTATATATATATATATGGAGGAATTTCTGGAGTATATACGGGATAGTCTTCTGGACCAATACAGTAAGGAACCAACAAGGGAACAGGCCACCTCGGACTGGGCGTTGTGCAATGAGAAAGGATTAGTTGCTAACCTAATAGTGAGAGAGCCGTTGGGGATGAATGACCATAATATGATAGAATTCTTTATCAAGGTGGATAATGTCATAGAACATACAGTGCAGAAGGAGGCCATTCGGCCCATCGGGTCTGCACCAACCCATTTAAGCCCTCACTTCCACCCTATCCCCATAATCCAATAACCCCTCCTAACCTTTTTGGACACTACGGGCAATTTATCATGGCCAATCCACCTAACCTGAACGTCTTTGGACTGTGGGAGGAAACCGGAGCACCCGGAGGAAACCCACGCAGACATGGAATCGAAGTGGGACCCTGGCGCTGTGAAGCCACAGTGCTATCCACTTGTGTTACCGTGCTGCCCATAGTAGTTGATTCTGAGATTACTTCAATAACGGTAACTGTGATGACATGAAGCATGAGCTGGACGTAATGGATTGGGAAACAGTACTGAAAGGAAAGGCAATGGCAGGCATTGAAGGAACAAATATATGAATTCTAAAAGTTGTTTATTTCTATAACCAGGCATCTGCCCTATCCCTGCAACCCCATCAAACTCCATATCCCTGGACACTAATGGGTAATCTAACATGACCAATTCACCTAACCTGCACATCTTTGGACTGTGGGAGGAAATCTCAGCACCCGGAGGAAACCCACGCAGACACAACGAGAAAGTGCAAACTCCAGACAGACAGTTACCTGAGGCTGGAATTGAACCTGGGTCCTGAGAGCTGTGAGGCAGCAGTGCTAACCAATGTGACACAAGTTCCTCTATAAGCACCTTGATCGAAACCAACCTTTTATTATAGGTAAAAAGGTTTAGAGGAAGAAACCATTCAAGGAAATCATATTAACTAAACTTTTAAATCAATATGTATTAACCATAACAGTAAGAAAAGGCTGACTGCTTGTGAATTGATCAGATAAGCAGAATGCTCGGATTTACAAGGACAAACTGGCAGAAAGACTCTTCGTGTTAGAGAGCTGGGCTGAGATCCCAGTATCGTGTCCATGGTAATAATAAGTCATCCCACAGTGAGAATCTTTGGTGGGAAATGTGTTTCACTATGGAAAAAACAGAAATCTCTTATCTCTTAATTTGACAGACAGACACTTTGGCCGAATTAAATGAATTATAGATTAGTTAAAACCAATCACAGCTGTACGAAGGACAAAACTTTAAAGATAGTAAATTTCTTAAAAGTTCAGATATCAGGCTGGGAAAGCCATTCTAGAATCAATTCAACCTGTCCTCTGAAACCTATTCTATCTGCTTGCTTTGTAAAACCACTGTTTTATTCTATTTTAAATTATGCAGTCATTTTGTACTGTGCATCTTGATTTGTAGAAATTACCACAAGCTGTGATTGTATTTTGAATTCAACAATCTGTATTTGCGAAGGACAATCATTCTGATTAGCTTGCTGCGGGGCTAGTCAGAAAGTCCTAAATTTGTACTTGAAAATTGAAGCTTACCAGTAGACACTACTAGCTGACAAAATAAAAGTTGCAAATTGCTTTCAATCCAAGAAGCCAGTCTTGAATTTCTGTTATTTGGTATATGGTACGGCGTTACAGGTATACGAATAGATACAGAGATCCTCCACACCTGCAGATGACAGGCCAGTTTTCACAAACCGATATGTGACCACATGCATCATGGATGTCTATGCCCGATACCCAAGCAGAGTGCACAACACTTTCATCCTGGCACATTTGACATTACATTGGCCGGGAGGGGGTTGGTCCTAGGCGGCAGGGGTTATCCAATGTGGTCGTGGCTGATGATGCCTAGCCCATAGACCATTGTGGAGACCCACTACAATGACGGCCATGCAGCGACTCGGGGCGTGATCGAGTGGTGCTTTGGCATCCTGAAGATGCGGTTCAGGTGCTTGGACCACTCTGGAGACCCCTCCAGTTTGGCACTGAGAGGGTTGCCAGCATCGTGGTGGCCTGCTGTGTCCTCCATAACATCGCACAGCAGAGGGGCAACGTGCTGGAGGAGGAGGATGAATGTCAGGCCTTGTTTGATGACAATGCAGGGGAGGGCGAGGATGGGCAGGACATGGGCACGGGAGGCCACATGACTTTTCGATTTGGATTTGTTTATTGTTACATGTACCTAGGTATAGTGAAATGTATTGTTCTGCGTGCAGCTCAAACAGATCATTCCGTACATGAATAGAAAATACATAATAGGGCCAACATAAAATACACAATGTAAATACAGACACAGGCATGGGGTGAAGCATATAGGAGTGCAGTACTAAGCGGAGAAGATGGTTGGTAAGTTGGGGCTGGGTTAGTACACTGGACTAATTAGCTGGCTTTTAAAGCAGGCCAGCAGCACGGTTCAATTCCCATACCAGCCTCCCTAAACAGGTGCTGGAATGTGCCGACGAGGGGCTTTTCGCAGTAACTTCATTTTTGAAGCCTACTTGTGACAATAAGCGATTTCCATTTCCATTTAATTTCATTTCAAGATGTGTGAAGAGATCAGCTCAGTCCATAAGTCTTATCAGTCCTTGAGAAGGTCATTTAGGAGCCTAGTAACAGCGGGGAAGAAGCTGTTTTGAATCTGTTTGTGTGCGTTCTCAAATTTTTGTATCACTTGCCCGATGGAAGAAGTTGGAAGAGTGAATAATAATAATATTCGCTTATTGTCACAAGTAGGCTTCAATTAAGTTACTGTGAAAAGCCCCTAGTTGCCACATGCCGGCACCTGTTCGGGGAGGCCGGTACAGGAATTGAACCTGTGCTGCTGGCCTTGTTCTGCATTACAAGCCAGCTGTTTAGACCACTGTGTTAAACCAGCCCCAGAGTAAGCCGGGTGGGAGGGGTCTTTGATTATGCTGCCTGCTTTCCCCAGGCAGCGGGAGGTGTAGACAGAGTCACTGGATGGGAGGCGGGTTTGTGTGATGGACTGGGCTTTGTTCATGACTCTATAGTGCCATGTGGTAGTTAGATGCTTTCTGTGGTGCATCTGTGAAAGTTGATAAGAGTCAATATGGACATGCGGAATTTCCTTAGCTTCCTGAGAAAATATAGGTGCTGTTGTGCTTTCTTGGTGGTAGCGTTGACGTAGGTGGACCAAGACAGATTGTTGGTGATGTGCTCACCTAGGAATTTGAAGCTACCAATCATCTCCACCTCTGCCCCATTGATGCAGACAGGGGTGTGTACAGTACTTTGCTTCCTGAAGTCAATGACCAGCTCTTTAGCTTTGCTGACGTTTAGGGAGAATGAATAGGAGTCTGATGTAGAAGTCCTTGTTGTCGAGATGCTCCAGGGATGAGTGTAGAACATAGAACATAGAACAGTACAGCACAGAACAGGCCCTTCAGCCCTCGATGTTGTGCCGAACAATGATCACCCTACTTAAACCCACGTAACCCGTAGACCCATAACCCAACAATCCCCCCATTAACCTTACACTACGGGCAATTTAGCATGGCCAATCCACCTAACCCGCACATCTTTGGACTGTGGGAGGAAACCGGAGCACCCGGAGGAAACCCACGCACACACGGGGAGGACGTGCAGACTCCACACAGATCCAGGGAGATGGTGTCTGCTGTGAACCGGTTGTGGTAGTATTCGAATTGCAGTGGATCTAGGCATTCTGGGAGTATGGAGCTGATGTGCCTCCTGACCAACCTCTCAGAGAACTTCACAATGATAGATGTCAAGGCCACCGGACGATAGTCATTGTGGCATGTTGCCTGGTTCTTCTTTGGCACTGGTATGATGGCGGTATGATAATTTGCGCCAGGGGCCAGCACGCATGGGGCACTCTGATTGCTTCCAGGTTTACCGACTGGGGGAGGGGGTTGGGGGGAGCGTGCTTACTGGCTAGGGGCACGGATACCACCCCAGCACACCTGGCCACCTCCATGCCTGCAGCCCCCTCCGTGACACATACGTGCCGCAATATGGGGGTATAAGAACTGGGTTGGCAGTAGCAGCAGGTATGGTCCGTGGGATAGAGGATGACGACAACCCATTGTGGGACACCATTCTGGGTGGCTCTGGTGCTTCGCATCGTATGACAGTGTCTGACTCTGCCCACGGTAGCACTTCCACCGTCCACCTGGGCGATCCCTGCATGTCAGCTGGCCATTCCATAGTATGGTGCCATCGGATCCCTGGGGTTGTGGCGGTGGGGATGATCAGGGAGGGACGAGGACGGGGGAGGGGGAGGGGGGATGTGGGAGCACCTGCAGGTTCTGAATGCTCGCCGACAACCCCTCCTGTCGTCCCTGGTTCTGCACATGCATCTTCACAATCGACGTGACTGTCCCTTCCAGAAGCCCAAAACCCTTCTGGACGGCAGCCAGCCCCTGGGGTCGGCCCATCTTCCGGCGGTCCTGCCCCCTTGGGAGTTCCTACCTCCACCTGATGTATCAGAGTAGCTGTGTGGTGCGCACCAGAGGGTGCCCCAGGAGCCTCTTCACTAAAGTGCCCAAATGATGGAGATAGCTGAGATGGGAAATCAGTGTCATCCCCGGACTCGAGCTCCGGGGTTTCTTGGATCTCAGGCATAATATGGCTCCCGTCCGTTTTGCTGTCTTCGTCGCTGGTCGTCACACGGGGGGGGGGGGGGGGGGGGATGGTGGTGGTGCTCAGCTTGTAGCATTGGCTGGGGGCAGGGGACACCAGAAGGACCCGACCCATCACCAGCAGGTCCTGCAAGACAGAAGACGACATATGATTAGACTGTGGGCAGGGGAAGAGTGGGGTAAGGGTGACGGTGGTTGTGGTGGTTGGGGGCTGGGGCAATTAAGCGAGGTCTCACTTCCTCACCCGCAGCCACTGACCACGGCCAGGGCTCACTGCTCAGCTACGATGAGGGGTTGCCGGTCCGCCGGTCGCCCTCCAGTACTCTCCTGCTCCGGCGGTTAAGGGCAGCCTCTGCCTGGGGCTGAGTGGGGGGGAACAGAAGACAAGTGTTACACAGTCCGATGCATGCAGCCCAATGGGTAGATAGCTGGTGGCCTCAGTGGTGAGGGCATCTGGCCACGGCGGCCGGTATGGGATGCCAGCATGTGGTTCAGGGTGGGGATTCAGTCGCTCTCCGCATTTGGGAATGGGGGTTGGTGTCGGGGCACAGTGCTGCCTACCCACCATGGCAATCCTAAGGAGGTTGGGGATTGGGGTTGGTGCCGGGGCACAGGGCTGCCTACCCACCATGGCAATCCTAAGGAGGTTGGGGATTGGGGTTGGTGCCGGGGCACAGGGCTGCCTACCCACCATGGCAATCCTAAGGAGGTTGGGGATGGGGGTTGGTGCCGGGGCACAGTGCTGCCTACCCACCATGGCGGTGCTAAGGAGGTTGGGGATGGGGGTTGGTGCCGGGGCACAGTGCTGCCTACCCACCATGGCAGTGCTAAGGAGGTTGGGGATTGGTGCCGGGGCACAGTGCTGCCTACCCACCATGGCAATGCTAAGGAGGTTGGGAATGGGGGTTGGTGCCGGGGCACAGTGCTGCCTACTCACCATGGCAGTGCTAAGGAGGTTGGGAATGGGGGTTGGTGCCGGGGCACAGTGCTACCTACCCACCATGGCAGTGCTAAGGAGGTTGGCGATGGGGGTTGGTGCCGGGGCACAGTGCTGCCTACCCACCATGGCAGTGCTAAGGAGGTTGGGGATGGGGGTTGGTGCCGGGGCACAGTGCTGCCTACCCACCATGGCAGTGCTAAGGAGGTTGGGGATGGGGGTTGGTGCTGGGGCACAGTGCTACCTACCCACCATGGCAATCCTAAGGAGGTTGGGAATGGGGGTTGGTGCCGGGGCACAGTGCTGCCTACTCACCATGGCAATCCTAAGGAGGTTGGGAATGGGGGTTGGTGCCGGGGCACAGTGCTACCTACCCACCATGGCAGTGCTAAGGAGGTTGGCGATGGGGGTTGGTGCCGGGGCACAGTGCTGCCTACCCACCATGGCAGTGCTAAGGAGGTTGGGGATGGGGGTTGGTGCCGGGGCACAGTGCTACCTACCCACCATGGCAGTGCTAAGGAGGGTGGGGATGGGGGTTGGTGCCGGGGCACAGTGCTGCCTACCCACCATGGCAATCCTAAGGAGGTTGCGCAGTTTCTTCCTGCACTGCAAGCTGGTCTGGACGTTGTTCCTTGTGGCACTGACGGCCTCTGCCACCTCGCCCAGGTGTGGTGAACAGAGGTGGCCAGCAGCCTCCCTCCCAGCCCCGGTACAGAATGGACTGCCTCTCCTCACCAAGTGGGTTTTGAGCTCGGCGTCGGTGAAGCATGATGCTGCCCGTCTTGCCGCCATATTGTTGGCTGATGTGGAAAGTGTGTGTCTGTGGCTGTCAGCCTCCAGAGTGTCAATCACGAACCCGGCTAAGCCCGCACTGTTTCTCACTGGAACCGATTGTGTTCCATGTGTGCGCCAGTGTTCGCCCTTCAGAGCCGCTGAATCGATCCAGGTGCGGCGCCAGTTTTGCTGTCGTGGAAATCCACGAATCCTGCCCTGGCATCAACAGGACGAGAACAGAGAATCCAGCCGCACATCCTCTGGTTCCCCTCTATCCATTCTAGTTGAGAATTCCTTGAAAAATTCTAGTAAATCTGTCAGACGTGATTTCCATTCATGAAACCATTCTAACTCTGCTTGATTAGACTATGATTTTCCAAACGTGAAGCTATTACTTCCTTAACAATTGATTCCAACATTTTTCAACAATGTTAGGCTAATCAGCCCACCCCGTTTTGTGCCTCGTTCCCTTTTTGTAAAGGGGTGTCACATTGGCAGTTTTCCAATCCTCCAGTACTTCTCCAGAATCCAAGGATTTTTGGAAAATTACGACCAATGTATCCACTTTTCTATGACCTATCTCGTGTTGGAATTTAATTCCTCCTCCGTATATCCTTTTTTATTATTGGAATATTTGAAGTTTCTTCTACTGTAAAGACAGGTGTAAAATATCTGTTTTACTTCTTTGCCATTTCCTTGTTCATAACTAACTTCCCAGATTCAGTTACTAAAGGGCCTAAGTTCACCTTGTCCTTTGTCTTCCTTTTTGTATATTTAAAGAAGCCCTTATTGTCAGTTTTTTATATTCCTTGTTATTTTTCTTCGTAATTTATTTTCTCTCCCTTTATTATCTTTTGCGTCCTCCTTTGCTGAATATAGCCTCGACTGCTGTGTGTGGCAAGTGAGGAGATTATAGGGGCTCCAATGTTCATTTTCAAATCCTCGCAAGCCACTTGTGAGGTGCCAGTGGACTGGAGGACAACTAACGTGGTACCATGATTCAAGAAGGGAAGTAGGGAAAAAAAACAGGAATGTCGAGATCAGTGAGCCTAACATCATGGTTCATTGAATTTACAGTGCAGAAGGAGGCCACTCGGCCCATCGAGTCTGCACCGGCTCCTGGAAAGAGCACCCTACCCAAGGTTAACACCTCCACCCTATCCCCATAACCCAGTAACCCCACCCAACAGTAAGGGCAATTTTGGACACTAAGGGCAATTTATCATGTCCAATCCACCTAACTTGCACATCTTTGGACTGTGGGAGGAAACCGGAGCACCCGGAGGAAACCCACGCACACACGGGGAGGATGTGCAGACTCCGCACAGACAGTGACCCAAGCCGGAATCGAACCTGGGACCCTGGAGTTGTGAAGCGATTGTGCTATCCACAATGCTACCGTGCTGCCCTAAAGTGGTTGGGAAATTATTGGAAAAACTTCTGAGGACAGAATTAATCCCCACTTGGAGAGGCAAACATATTAACAATGATCGGCATAACTTTGTCAAGGGAGTTTGTGTCTAACAACTTTGATTGAATTTTTTGAGGCGTTGACAAGGTGTGCAGATGAGGGGAGAACAGTTGATGTAGTGTACATGGACTTCAGTAAGACTTTTAACAAGGTCCCACATGGGAGACTAATCAACAAGTTCGAGCCCATGGGAGCCAAAAAGTGGCAAATTAAATCCAAAAGTGGCTTTGTGGCAAGAGTTGGTGGGTAGCACAGTGGTTAGCACAGTTGCTTCATAGTTCCAGGGTCCCATGTTTAATTCCTCGCTGGGTCGCTGTCTGTGTGGAGTCTGCACGTTCTCCCCGTGTCTGCGTGGGTTTCCTCCGGGTGCTCTGGTTTCCTCCCGCAGTCCAAAGATGTGCCGTTTAGGTGGTTTGGCCATTCTAAATTTCCCTCAGTGTCCAAGAAGGTTAGGTGGGATTACTGGGTTACGTGGATAAAGGGGTTAGGGTGGTGGAGACATGATGGGCTGAATGGCCTCCTTCTGCACTGAAAATTCTATAAGAGGCAGAGGGCGTTGGTTGAAGGTTGTTTTTGTGATTGGAAGACCTCCATTATGGAGGGGGAATACATGCACAAGAGGCATTCCCGTACCAGCCTCCCCAAACAGGCGTCGGAATGTGGCGACTAGGGGCTTTTCACAGTAACTTCATTGAAGCCTACTCGTGACAATAAGCGATTTTCATTTCATTTTCATTTTCATTTCATTTCATTTTTCATTTCATTTTCATGTCTCCTGCTACGATACTGTTCTTTTCGCCCTGCGCTTAGTTTCAGGGCGTGTTTTCTTTTAAAAACCCACACATTTAATGGATAAGTTATTAGAATCATAGAACCATAGAATCTACAGTGCAGAAGGAGGCCATTCGGCCCATCGAGTCTGCACGGGACCTTAGAAACAACACCCTATCCAAGCCACACCTCCACCCCATCTCCACACCTCCACTCTATCCCCTCAACCCCACCTAACCTTTTTTGGTCACTAAGGGCAATTTAGCACGGCCAATCCACCTAACCTGCACGTCTTAGGACTGTGGGAGGAAACCGGAGCACCCGGAGGAAACCCACACAGACACAGGGAGCACGCGCAGACTCTGCACAAACAGTGATAGGTCAATAGAAAACCAGGGGGAAAAGCCTTAAAGTAGAAGTTTGTCCCATTCGTTTGGCATTGGAGAGGACAGCGAAAAGCTAAAGGCGCGTGTTAACATAATACAAGGGATGGAGGTGGCCCTTTCGAGGCATAGTGACCATACAGCCTCTCTAGAAGCGGACATGTCTCTGATCGCAGTTGTGAAAAAGCGTTGAAGGCCAAAGTGAATGATTTGGAGAATCGGTCCAGGAGGCAAAATATCTGAATTTGGGGCTGCCATAAAGGATGGAAGGCTCATCTCCCAGATGTTTTGGAAGATGGTGGGGGGAAGGTAGACTCATGTCCCCTTCCTAGCTGGACCAAGCCACTGGACACTTGGGCAGAAGCCTCGTCCCAGTAAAACACAACGAGCTGTAATCATAAAGTTTCACAGCTTCCAAGAAAAAGGGCAAGTCCTGAGATGAGCATCGCAACTACAAATGGGAAAGTCACACCATCAGGTTTCATCAGGATGTGGCAGCGGAGCCAGCAAAGAGTCCAACAAGGCCAAAACCACCCTGGGGTGTGTCATGATATGCAGACACACACATAATGATATGCAGACAAGCAACTAATGGACACAGAGAACAGGACATGACCAATAAGCAGGCAGGACACTCAGGGGTGGGATCTGACTATAAAAGGCATGAGGCACTCACACTCCGCCTCTTTCCGCTGATGAATATCTAGAGAGTGAGTCAAGGGTGTTGTTCCAATCTCACACCTCCACCACGTGGCTAAGAGCTCGTCAGACAGAGTAACCATAGAACATAGAACATAGAACATAGAACAGTACAGCACAGAACAGGCCCTTCGGCCCTCGATGTTGTGCCGAGCAATGATCACCCTACTTAAACCCATGTAACCCGTATACCCGTAACCCAACAATCCCCCCATTAACCTTACACTACGGGCAATTTAGCATGGCCAATCCACCTAACCCGCACATCTTTGGACTGTGGGAGGAAACCGGAGCACCCGGAGGAAACCCACGCACACACGGGGAGGACGTGCAGACTCCGCACAGACAGTGACCCAGCCGGGAATCGAACCTGGGACCCTGGAGCTGTGAAGCATCGATGCTAACCACCATGCTACCATGAGGCCATACTTAAGTTCGCAGAGAGTCGAACTCACAGAGAACTGTGCTAACTGTGTGCTATTAATTTAATAAACCTGATTGTACTAACTTTGAGGTCTGGAGTATCTTTCTGATCTAAGCTGCATCCCGTTGCAGCCAATGTTAGACCAGCATACCTAACACAACATGATACCAGGCATGATACTACTAATTTAAGGTGGCTTCCCTCAGTCCGTTCCGCGACGTGTGTCCCAGCACCATGGAGAGGATTCAGGCTCCTCACCAGCTCAGGACCTCCGGCAATCTCAGTGCCAACTGGCGGACATTCAAGCAAAGGTTTCTGCTGTAAATCGAAGCTATAGACCTCGTGGGTGAGTCTCATGCAAGGAAGATCACGCTTCTCCTCTCAACAGCGGGTGATCAAGCCATCAAACTCTTCAACTCGTTTAACTTCACCAACGGCCAGGACATGACAAAGTTTCAGACCATCCTGGACAAGTTCGATAGTTACTGTGAAGGGGACACCAATGAAATCTTTGAGCGTTTCATATCCGAACGTCTTCAAGGTAAAGATGAATTTTTCAATGCCTTCGTAACTAGCCTCCGCCTGCTAGCTCTGTCCTGCAACTTTGGTGATATTGCTGACTCCATGACCAGAGACCAAATCGTGTTTGGAGTTCACTCTGATTCTCTGAGAGAGCAGCTCTTAAAAATCAAGCATACGACCCTGCCAGTCGCGATTGAAACATGTACAGCTTATGAGCACGCAAAAAATCATCGGTATTCCCAAAACAAATCGGCTAAAAATGAAAAACTTGCCTCCCAAGAGGCAGTGAGTGTGCAGGCCATCTCCCGGATGCAACGCCTCAGCATTGAAGACAGCGGCCATCTTGCGCGCTTTTCCCGGAGCCCCACGCAAGCGCAATCCGAACAGGATAAGGAAGCGGCCGACACCCACACTGCGCAGGTGCAGATGTCTGCTGGCCGTACTAAGCATGTGTGATGACGTACACCGCGTCACGACGCCGACGTCATGATGTGCCCGAACTGTGGCAACGCCCACTTAAAGGGACACTGCCCTGCAAGAGGCAGGCGATGTTTCAACTGCGGGAAGCCTGGACAATATGCAGCCTTGTGCAGGTCTGCACCACCAGAGGCCAGCTCTCCCAATTCCGACCACAGCGTGTCCAGAATGTGCAATGATGATTACAGGATTCTGATCCTGGCAGTACAACGGATCCAGAGGACGAGTGCCTGGAGTCTGCCTACCGAGTGGGCATCATTACCACACGTGAACATGCCACACCTAACTCATCTCGCATTCAGTCCATCCTCGCTGTGGATTCGGAGGACGAATGGCGTGTGGTGATGCAGGTCAATCGCTGCTCCATCCAGCTGAAGATGGACACAGGTGCTTCTGCCAACCTCCTCTCACAGCCAGACTTCAAAACGCATCAAGAAGCCCCCCCAAGCTCCTTCCAGCAGCCTGCCAGCTCCTGGCCTACAACGGTAATGCCATCACGGCACTGGGGTCCTGCCATCTACTCCTCTCCAACCGGAGTACCCATGCACGACTAAGGTTTGAAATTGTCAAGCTGGACAGGGCATCCCTACTGGGTGCGCATGCCTGCAAAAAGCTAAACCTGGTGCAGCGGGTTTATTCAACGACATCCTCCAACATGGATCTTCAAACTGGCATTGACGACATCCTCGCTCAGTATCCAGATGTGTTTGACGGGATGGGCAGTTTGCCATATCGGTACAAGATCCTACTGCGACCTGATGCCAAGCCAGTGGGCCATGCACCACGCCAGGTCCCAGCTCCGCTGAAGGAGCGCCTGAAGGAACAGCTCAAGGAGCTGCAGCAGCAGGGGATCATTTCCAGGGTAACCGAACCGACTGACTGGGTCAGCTCGATGGTGGTGATTAAAAAACCCTCTGGAAACCTGCGGAATATAATGCGTGAACACTACCCCATCCCGAAGCGGGAGGAACTCACCAGTCAGATGGCAGATGCACAGTTTTTCACAAAGTTAGATGCGTCACATGGATTCTGGCAAATCCAGCTGGATGAGTTCAGGAGAAGGCTCTGCACCTTCACCACACCGTTTGGCAGGTCCTGCTAAAACCATATGCTGTTCGGCATCGTCTCGGCCTCGGATATATTTCATCGCATCATGGAGCAGATGATGGAGGGCATCGAAGGGGTTCGTGTGTACGTGGACGACATCATCATATGGTCCACGACACCTGAGGAGCATGTTTCCCGTCTCCAGCAGGTATTACGCCGTTTCCATGCCGATGGCCTGAAGCTGAACAGGGCAGAATGTTGCTCTGGCATTTCGACACTCAAGTTCCTCGGAGACCAGATCTCTAAGCGTGGCGTGTTCCCCGACACAGACGAGGTCAAGGCCATCGCAGCCATGAAGGTCCCGGAAGACAAGAAGGTGGCATTGCGCTTCCTGGGCATGGTCAATTTTCTGGGCAAGTTCATCCCAAATGGCCTCACACACCACGGCCCTATGAAACCTAGTGAAGAAGTCCACTGCCTTCGAGTGGAAGGTGGCCTATCAGGCAGAGTGGTTGGAGCTGAAAGCCAAGCTCACCATGACACCCGTATTGGCATTTTTCAACCCAGACAGGGAAACAAAAATCTGGACAGATGCGAGCCAGGATGGCATCAATGCGTTCCTGCTGAAGCACAATGACATTTCACCCTGGGCACCCGTTGTCTACGCATCAAGGGCAATGACGCACACCGAACAAAGGTATGCACAAATCGAGAAGGAATGCCTGGGCCTTCTCACTGGCATTCTCAAGTTTCACGTCTATGTCTGCGGCCTGCCGACATTCACAGTCGAGATGGATCACAGGCCCATGGTCCACATTATCCACATTATAGCATGACGCCTTGGTTGCAGCGCATCCTCCTCAAACGCAAAAGGTACGACTTTGACCTGGTTGACACGCCTGGCAAGGAGCTCTTCATTTCCGATACACTGTCCTGCTCCATCACCTTGCCTAGTGAACCACTGACCATCATCCGGCAAATTGAGTCACAGGTTGAGTCACAGGTTCAGCTGTGTGCTAGCACTTCCGGCATCTGAAGAGAACGTGATTCGTGCCCAACCTCCCAGTGCTGCAGAAGGTGCAGCAACTCCGAGACCGGCAAAAACAGGGCTATAGTGCTCATGCCACTGATTTGCCCGTGTTATCCCCGTCAGACACTGTTCGGGTCAAGAACCCTGATGCAGGCTGGTCAGCTCCAGCTGTCACTGTTCGACAGGCTGCCGCCCCTGCTCGTATTTTGTGCGTCTGGCTGATGGTTCTGTTGTGCACTGCACAAAGCTGCCTGCCCGCAACTACATTCTTCTCCGTTTCCTTCTGTTGTTTTGCCACCTCCTGATATCTCGACTTGCGAGGCCACCAGTCAGGCTTCAATCCCGCCCATTAAGGCGCTGTCGTCCCCATCACCACCTCTCCGGCGGTCAACCAGGATCAGACGCAAGCCACAGAGACTGGACTTATGAACATTTGTTCTGTTTGCTATGATCTGTGTTCTCGCATTAGACAGCTGTTTTCACATCTACATATGTTCACATCCACTGCATGTATATATGTTAATATTGGCCTATTCTTAAATACGTTCACATATGTTATCCAAACATCAAAAAAAGGGAGATGTCATGATATGCAGACACACACATAATGATATACAGAAAAGCAACTAATGGACACAGAGAACAGGACATGGCCAATAAGCAGGCAGGACACTCAGGGGTGGGATCTGACTATAAAAGACACGAGGCACTCACACTCCGCCTCTTTCCGCTGATGAACATCTAGAGAATGCGTCAAGGGTGTTGTTACAATCTCACACCTCCAGCACATGGCTAAGAGCTAGTCTGGGTCAGTCAGACAGAGTAACCACACTTAAGTTAGCAGAGAGTCAAACTCACAGAGAACTGTGCTAACTGTGCTATTTGTTCAATAAACCTGATTGAACTAACTTCAAGGTCTGGAGTATCTTTTTGATCTAAGCTGCATCCCGTTGCAGCCAGTGTTAGACCAGCGTACCTAACACGACAGGGTGGTGTACCCAGTGCGTCTAAGAGAGACTTCTGAGGGAAAAGACTGACGCGATTCTCTGGAAAGATTTTGATGTGTGGCAGGAAGTAGGAACTGGCGCTTGACCGAGCGAGGCTGGCAATGGAGTACAATGTTGATTGTTCCACTTGATCAGGTCCCGTGGATTACATGCCACAAAGAAAGGCTTGTCAGCCGATTTGTCCGGGCTCGCACTCGCCACCTCCCGCTAACAAGGTTGAGCAGCACTTAAACAGCACTTGCACAGTAAACCCCACTCAGCTCCCCCCCGCCAAGCCATTTCTGTCCTCAGAAAAGCATCGACCCCCACCCCCCCAAACTCTCCATGTGCCCCCCAACCCTCCCTTTACCCCTCCCTCCCTTCAACCCTGCCCAACCCTTCCTTCACCACGCCCCCGCCACTGTTAACCACGCGTGTGTCTAACGTTGCCCCCTCTGTGTCTCCGCAGGAGAAGCTCTCCCAGAATCGCCGAGAGATGGCTCAGACTGGCCGAGGGATGCGGACATAAGAATCATCACGACCTTCGAGGAACGAACCCTGGCGGTTACCCTGGGGTTCCCGCATTGATTCCCCCCCCCTCCACATCCGGCAAGCCCTGCCCGCGCACACGCGGCCACAGCGGGCCCCCCTCAACAGGCCCCAGGTACTTTACCCCGAAACCCGCACATAACTTTACCTGTACCGGACGCTATATCCCTCCCCATTGCGTCCCCTACCCTCCTGCCGTGGACATGTCGCTAGAGCTGAATCCAACCCCCTGGATGTTTGGATCTCGGCTACTGCATGTGGGGTGTTGCCTACCGCAATGTTCAGGCACAGTGTCCATGCATAAAGGTCTGATTGGGATGCTGGGCAATAAATCCCACATTCTACATGGCCCGCCCACCACACAAATCCCCTTGGGATGTGTGAAGTACTCACTTAACCACAATATCCAATTATGTAATAGCCAAAAATCTGTCCTGGTCCACCCATGTCGACGCTACCACCGAGAAAGTACAACAGCATCTATGCTTCCTCGGAAACTAAGGAAATTCGGCATGTCCACATTAACTCTTACCAACTTTTACAGATGCACCATAGAAAGCATCCTATCTGGCTGCATCACAGCCTGGTATGGCAACTGCTCAGCCCAAAGCCGCAAGAAACTTCAGAGAGCCGTGACCACAGCCCAGTCCATCACACAAACCCCCCTCCCATCCATTGACTCCATCTAAACCTCCCGCTGCCTGGGGAAAGCGGGCAGCATAATCAAGGACCCCTCCCACCCGGCTTACTCACTCTTCCAACTTCTTCCATCGGGCAGGAGATACAGAAGTCTGAGAACACGCACAAACTGACTCAAAAACAGCTTCTTCCCCCCTGTCACCAGACTCCTAAACGACCCTCTTATGGACTCACCTCAGTAACACGGCACCCCTGTATGCTTCACCCGATGCCGGTGTTTATGTACTTACATTGTGTACCTTGTGTTGCCCTATTGTGTATTTTCTTTTATTTCCTTTTCATTTCATGTACTTAATGATCTGTTGAGCTGCTCGCAGAAAAATACTTCTCACTGTACCTCGGTACACGAGAAAATAAACAAATCCAATCCAATTTCAGTCTTATGACCAGAGGCCTTCGCAGTCGGTACGTGTTATGCGTTGTCGATGGAGCCGATGGGCAGGTTAAAGGTTGCCCCCGGGACGAGTACACACGATGCAGGGGTGGCACGGACGAGCAGCGCGTGGTTTCCCCGAGAACTGGGGCAGGAAGCCCAGAGCCCTGTGCCCTGTGCTCTTCGCCTGTGATTTCCTTGGTTCCCTGCCAAGGAGCTGCTTCCTGCTTCTGCCAGGTTCACTCTTTTAAAAAGGAGAACTAATCGATGCCAGTGTGACTGCTTGCTGTGGGGGTCGCTGAATCATGGGAGATCGTTGGATAATGAGTGGCTTCCTTTAATTTTATGGAATAGGCCATATGTGATGATAATTGGCTTCTGGCCACGCTACGGCAGAATACCCATTTTGCCGACGGGGGCGGGCAGGTTGCATCTCAAACTGTTTGGTGGCTGGCGCGTTTCGAGTTTCTGGTCTCTGGCCTCGTTTCACTCGAGTGAGAGCACGGCAAGTCCAGTGAAGAGCTGGAATTGCGGCCTATTTCTTTATTGCGCTGGGGGAAGACTGTAAAGAAGCATGGGCTGGGTGCAGGGTGATTGAGGTTTTTGGGGAAAGACTGTAAAGAAGCATGGGCTGGGTGCAGGGTGATTGAGGTTATTGGGGGAAGACTGTAAAGAAGCATGACCTGGGTGCAGGGTGATTGAGGTTTTTGGGGGAAGACTGTAAAGAAGCATGACCTGGGTGCAGGGTGATTGAGGTTATTGGGGGAAGACTGTAAAGAAGCATGACCTGGGTGCAGGGTGATTGAGGTTATTGGGGGAAGACTGTAAAGAAGCAGGAGCTGGGTGCAGGGTGATTGAGGTTTTTGGGGAAAGACTGTAAAGAAGCATGACCTGGGTGCAGGGTGATTGAGGTTTTTGGGGGAAGACTGTAAAGAAGCATGGGCTGGGTGCAGGGTGAGGGTTTTGGGGGAAGACTGTAAAGAAGCATGAGCTGGGTGCAGGGTGAGGGTTTTGGGGGAAGACTGTAAAGAAGCATGGGCTGGGTGCAGGGTGATTGAGGTTATTGGGGGAAGACTGTAAAGAAGCATGACCTGGGTGCAGGGTGATTGAGGTTCTGGGGGGAAGACTGTAAAGAAGCATGGGCTGGGTGCAGGGTGATTGAGGTTTTTGGGGGAAGACTGTAAAGAAGCATGGGCTGGGTGTAGGGTAATTGAGGTTTTTGGGGGAAGACTGTAAAGAAGCATGGGCTGGGTGCAGGGTGATTGAGGTTATTGGGGGAAGACTGTAAAGAAGCATGGGCTGGGTGCAGGGTGATTGAGGTTTTTGGGGGAAGACTGTAAAGAAGCATGGGCTGGGTGTAGGGTAATTGAGGTTTTTGGGGGAAGACTGTAAAGAAGCATGGGCTGGGTGCAGGGTGATTGAGGTTTTTGGGGGAAGACTGTAAAGAAGCATGGGCTGGGTGCAGGGTGATTGAGGTTATTGGGGGAAGACTGTAAAGAAGCATGGGCTGGGTGCAGGGTGATTGAGGTTATTGGGGGAAGACTGTAAAGAAGCATGGGCTGGGTGCAGGGTGATTGAGGTTATTGGGGGAAGACTGTAAAGAAGCATGGGCTGGGTGCAGGGTGATTGAGGTTATTGGGGGAAGACTGTAAAGAAGCATGACCTGGGTGCAGGGTGATTGAGGTTTTTGGGGGAAGACTGTAAAGAAGCATGGGCTGGGTGCAGGGTGATTGAGGTTTTTGGGGGAAGACTGTAAAGAAGCATGACCTGGGTGCAGGGTGATTGAGGTTATTGGGGGAAGACTGTAAAGAAGCATGGGCTGGGTGCAGGGTGATTGAGGTTTTTGGGGGAAGACTGTAAAGAAGCATGAGCTGGGCGCAGGGTGATTGAGGTTATTGGGGGAAGACTGTAAAGAAGCATGGGATGGGTGCAGGGTGATTGAGGTTTTTGGGGGAAGACTGTAAAGAAGCATGAGCTGGGCGCAGGGTGATTGAGGTTTTTGGACATTGGGGATGGGCATCTTGATATCTGGAATTGTTGGGGTTCCTTGTTCACGTTTGTATTTTTCTGTTCTTATTTGGGTTGAATGTTTTAAAAGTTGGACTTTTGTCGGGGGTTAAGTCTTATGTGGATTTTTGTTCCATTTGTTTCAACTGTTGTGAAAATATATGGCTTCCTGTTGGAGGACTATGTTTTAAGGGGTTTTTATGTGTGCATTTTCCTTCACTCTGGGCGGGAGCCGCCTTGTCAGCTGAAGGGTTAGCAAACCCAGGATCAGTGATAAGGCATTGACTGCAGCTCATTGTATAAACTCTGTTTTAAATAATGAGCTTAGTGTTTTTGTTCTCCTTGGGGTTAGATTTATTAAAAGTATGTTTTTGTTGTATATGTTCCCCTTCCTATTTTCTGTATGCATATTTGGGCATAGTAATGTGTGAGGGAGGAGAAGGGGGTGGGGGACAGGGGTAGTTTACTGATGGTGACTGCAGGTTTCTCTTTGTTTCATCTTGTTAGTGGGTTTGGCGTCCACCTTGGGTGGACCTGGTTGTTGGATAATCCTTTTTGATGGATTATATCTCTTGATGGAAGTAGCTGGCTCCGGATCAAGGCAGGGTGGGAGGCCCCCAATTCGTTCGGTCACCTGGAATGTCAGGAGGTTGAATGGTCTCGTGAAATGGTTGAGGATATTTGTTATTTGTCACCTTAAAAGTTTAAATGTCAATGCGGTTGTAATGAACTCCAATTGGCTTTATTGGTTGGCCAATTGGAGTATGAGCTCCCTCAATGATAGCTCATTGAGGGGGCCCATATAATCACCTGTGTAGGCTTTGTGGGCCAGTCTTAAGTTGACTGGACTGCTAACAGCACTGATTGTAGCTGCTCCTGTAATATCGTTATTGTAAATAAATATTGGTGTGGTGACGGAACTCCTGCCTCCCGTGGATTACTACAGTGGCGACGAGGTAAACTAAGAATTTTGCGGAGACCAGCTGCCGCACTCGGAGGGTAAGCCTTGCCATTTTTAAAATGCCGCTTTTTGGGAGGTTAGAGGCATTTGACCTGGCTATTGAGGACTGGTCCCAGTATGTGGAGAGAATGTGTTACTTCTTCCAGGCAAATGATATACTGACGGACGAAAGGAGACGGCTTATCCTGCTGACGGCGTGCGGACCCTCTGCTTTCGCCATTATACGTAGTCTGACTTATCCCGATGCGCCGGACACGAAAACTTTCCAAGAAGTAACGGAATTGGTGAAAGAGCACTACGACCCAAAACCACCCCTCATTTTCCATAGGTACAGATTCTACACAGCGAAGCGGGAAGACAGGGAGTCAGTCACGAATTTCTTGACCCGCCTGAGAAGGCTGGCGGAAAAATGTGAGTTCGGCCCGACGCTAAATGAAATGCTTCGGGACCGGTTAGTGTGTGGTATAAACGACCTCACAATACAGAAACTCCTGTTGGCAGAAATGGAGCTAGACTGCAGGCAGGCGTTACAGCTCGCACTGTCCCTAGAAAAGGCAGCAAGTGGGGCGCAGGAACTACAGGGCATGCCAATGGAGGTAGATACCTGTGAGAGGGACTACCACAACGGCTCCTGCTACCAGATAGCCGCTCTCAGGAAAAACCTGAGGAATAGAGGGAAAAAGGAAAACCCCAGAACTGCCCCCAAGTCTGCCAGGACTAACTGGAGACAGAGGGAAGTACCGCCTGAGGCTCCCCCAACAGAGAAGGGCCATTTCTGGCACCAGACAGAGTGGGGTAACAATGACAGAAACCCTAGAAGGAGGTGGCAAAAGAGGAATAGCAGGTGGGGACGCAGGGAAGTACACAACCTAGACGTCCCATCCTCCTCCGAAGGGGAACAATTATAAAATATTGCAACAAAGAAAGCAGAACCCATTAGGATTACCCCACGGGTGAACAGGCGGCCGACAATAATCAGTAATGGGAGTGGCAGCATTTAGAAAAATCAAAGATGGACTCCAGCCACTAACCCTAACAAAAACATTGACGAAACTTAAAACCTACACGGGGGAACCCCTGGAAGTTCTAGGCAGGACTCATGTACCCGTGGAATATAAGAAACAATTGCTCAGATTACCGTTGACTATAGTAGAGGACTATTAATTGGACGGAACTGGCTGAAAGACCTAAAATTAGATTGGATGAAAATTTTCCAGAGTGGAAGCGGGCAGTTGAGTGGAGTACTCCAAAAATACCCGGAGGTCTTCCAGGAAGGTTTGGGGAAATCATAGGCGCCAAAGCAACTTTGCACGTGAACCCATAAGCCCTTCTGAAATTTTGTAAGGCCAGGCCGGTACCTTTTGCATTCAGGAAGAAAGTAGATGACGAAATAGAAAGGTTACGGCGCGACGGCATTATCAGACCTGTACAGTTCTCAGAATGGGCAGCGCCGGTGGTACCAATTTTGAAGCCAGACGGCTCGATACGTCTCTGTGGAGATTTCAAACTGACGGTGAACAAATACGCACTGCTGGACAAATACCCAATCCCAAAAATAGACGACCTATATGCCAAATTGGAAGGTGGGCTTTTGTTCACGAAACTGGACATGAGCCACGCCTACCTGCAGTTAAAACTGGACAAGGACTCCCAGAAGTTCGCTACGATAAACACCCTGAAGAGCCTTTTTCGTTATACTAGGCTACCTTTCGAAGTGTCATCAGCCTGCGCTATATTTCAGCGTACGATGGAAAATATTCTGCAGGGACTACCGCAGGCGATTTATTTGGACAATGTCTTAATCACGGGAAGGACAAACAGGGAACACTTAAGGAACCTGGAGGAAGTGCTCAGGCGTTTCGCAAAGGTAGGCGTACGGCTAAAAAGGGAAAAATGTTTTTTTCTGGCCCCATAAGTGACGTACCTGGGATAAAAAGGGGACGAGTCAGGCTTACACCCATTAGAAGACAGAGTAAGGGCAATAAAAGAAGCCCCAGCTCCCACCACGGTCCAGGAGTTACGATCATTTCTAGGGTTGGTAACCTATTATGGAAAATTTATTGAAAATAGGGCATCCATCCTAGAACCCCTCCACCAGCTACTAAAAAGGGGCAAGAATGGAAATGGTTCACCCGCCAAAACCGAGCATTTAGGGACATTAAGGAACAGCTGTCATCCAAAAATGTCCTAGAGCATTATGACCCAAGGAAGGAGTTGGTGGTCACTTGTGATGCATCCCCCTATGGGGTAGGAGCCGTCTTAGCCCATAGAGGAAGGAATGGGGAAGAACGGCCAATAGCCTATGCTTCGAGGACCTTGGCGATGGCTGAGAGGAAGTACGCCCAAATCGAGAAGGAAGGACTGGCGGTGATATTCGCAGTAAAGAAATTTCACCAATATCTGTACGGGCGGAAATTCACCATAGTGACGGACCGTAAGCCGTTATTAGGGTTATTAAAAGAAGACAAGTCAATACCCCCGTTTGCATCAGTTAGAATCCAACGCTGGGCGTTGCTACTGGCGGCATATAGATACGTTCTGGAGCACAGACCGGGAACGCGAGTAGCACATGCAGATGCTTTGAGCAGACTTCCCCTCCCGTACACTCCGCCGCTAAGACTGAAAGTAGAGGAGACAGTAATGACTCTAAATTTTTTGGACACCCTACCAGTAGACGCACAACATATTCGGTTGTGGACACAAAAAGACCCAGTTTTAGCCAAGGTGAAGCATTTACTGCTAACAGGGGAACTGGAAAGACCAGTGGAGCCCCAGATGCACCCATACTGGAGCAGAAGGGACCAAATAACCGTAGAAGACGGTATCCTATTATGGGGAGCCCGGGTAATCGTCCCAGCTCAGGGCCGTCAGGCAATCTTAACTGAGTTACATCACGGACACCCAGGGGTGTCTAAAATGAAGATGCTAGCTCGAAGCTACGTTTGGTGGCCAGGGTTGGACACAGACATAGCAGCCTTGGTACGTCGGTGCCAGGACTGCCAACAGAGGCAAAGAGTGCCACCAGCGGCGCCATTGCACCCGTGGGAATGGCCAGGCAGACCGTGGACCCGCCTGCATATTGACCACGCCGGCCCTTTCATTGGCTCAATGTTTTTGGTGATAGTTGACGCCCACTCCAAATGGTTGGACGTCCACCGGGTAAACACGGCAAGCACAGCATCGACAATTGGAAAGCTCAGGGCCTCGTTTGCAACACATGGACTTCTGGAGGTATTGGTGTCGGACAACGGAACGGCATTCACAAGTGGGGAATTTCGAAAATTCCTGAAGGAAAACGGAGTCCGTCACATCAAAACGGCCCCTTACCATCCAGCGACCAATGGCCTGGCAGAGAGAGCAGTCCAGACACTTAAAGCAGGACTCAAGAAGCAGCCAGCAGCGTCAATGGACACAAAGCTCTCCCGCTGGCTGTTTGATTACAGGACCACACCGCATTCCACAACGGGCATACCGCCAGCCGAACTCTTAATGGGAAGTCGGCTGCGGACAAGGCTGAGTCTCCTTTTCCCAAATTTAACTGGGAAAGTGGAGAAACAACAGGAGGCCCAACGCAGGGGGCATGATAATAGTCGGCAGCAGAGACATTTCCAGGTGGGGGCACCGGTTTGGGTCAAGAATTATGGGAATGGACCAACGTGGATCAAAGGCACGGTAGAGTCCCAAACAGGGCCCATATCCTATGAGATTTCCATAGGAGGTAAGGTGCTGAAGAAACACCTAGACCAAATAAGGACAGCGGAACCACACCTGGAGGCAGGCGAAGCAGGACCGCCTCAAGCTGGGATAGCCCAGACGGAAAGGATACCCACACCCAGCCCCGAGCAATTTCTCCAGACCCCGCCATCCAGTCGTCCGAGTCGGAGATGGACACGCTCGACGAGGCCGCCGCGACACCTCTCCCCAAGGAGGAGGAAGAACAACTTCCAAGGAGGTCATCAAGGAAAAGACGGGCACCTATAAGGTACACCCCGCCCACTTCGGAGAACAACCCGGCGGACGACACAGAGGTGACAGACCCAGACATGAGGAGCAGGAAGAAGCTCAGAGGAATGCCAGCTGGCAGGAATTCCTCGGACCTTGGTGGGGAGGGGTGTAATGAACTCCAATTGGCTTTATTGGTTGGTCAATTGGAGTATGAGCTCCCTCAATGATAGCTCATTGTGGGGGCCCGTATAATCACCGGTGTAGGCTTTGTGGGCCAGTCTTAAGTTGACTGGACTGCTAGCAGCACTGTTTGTAGCTGCTCCCGTAATATCGTTATTGTAAATAAATATTGGTGTGGTGACGGAACTTCTGCCTCCCGTGGATTACTACAGCGGTGTTTCTGCAACAGACTCATTTGTGGATTAGAAACCAACAAGTTTGCGGAAGGGGTGGGTGGGACAAGTTTTGCATACCGGCTTTGATGGTAGGGCACAGAAGTGTGACAATTTTAATCAATAAATCAATAAAAGGGTTCAGTTTTCTGCCGCCAAGATCCTGGCTGATCCTAATGGTAGACATGTTATAGGCTGGCACCTCGGCGGTCCTGGTTAATGTCTCTGTTGCAAACTGGAACGATATGGCACGGTGGCACTGTGGTTAGCACTGCTGCCTCACAGCTCCAGCGACTCGGGTCCAATTCCAGCCTTGGGTCACTGTCTGTGTGGAGTTTTCACTTTCTCCCGTGTCTGTGTGGTTTTCCTCCGGGTGCTCCGGTTTCCTGCACATCTTTGGACTGTGGGAGGAAACCGGAGCACCCGGAGGAAACCCACGCACACACGGGGAGGACGTGCAGACTCCGCACAGACAGTGACCCAAGCCGGAATCGAACCTGGGACCCTGGAGCTGTGAAGCAATTGTGCTATCCACAATGCTACCGTGCTGCCCCGTTCTGCAGGTAAGTGAAGAGAAAAAGATTGGTGAAGACAAATAGAGGTCTCTTACAGTCAGAAACAGGGGAATGTATAATGAGGACAAAGAAATGGCTGAGCAACTAAACACATACTTTAGTTCTGTCTTCACAAATGAGGACACATCAGATAACAGAAATGTTGGGGCCCACAGGTTTTAGCGAGAGGGAGGAACTGAAGAAAATCAATATTAATAGACAAATGTTGTTGGGGAAATTGATGGGACTGATGGCTGATAAATCTCCAGGGCCTGATAATCTGATAATAATAATCCTTTTATTGTCACAAGTAGATTTACATTAACACTGCAATGAAGTTACTGTGAAAAGCCCCTAGTCGCCACATTCCGGCGCCTGTTTGACAGAGGGAGAATTCAGAATTCTCAGCCAGTACGGGAATTGAACCTGCGCTGCTGGCCTTGTTCTGCATTACAAACCAGCTGTCTGGACCACTGAGCTAAACCAGCCCCTGGCTCAAAGATCAATTCATAGAACATACGGTGCAGAAGGAGGCCATTCGGCCCATCGAGTCTGCACCGACCCATTTAAGCCCTCACTTCCACCCTATCCCTGTAACCTAATAACCCCTCCTAACTTTTTTTTGGATGCAATGGCCAATCCGCCTAACCTGCACGTCTTTAGACTGTGGGAGGAAACTGGAGCCCCCGGAGGAAACCCACGCAGACACGGGAGAATGTGCCGCATCGGCATAGTGACCCAGCAGGGAATCGAACCTGGGACCCTGGCGCTGTGAAGCCACAGTGCTAGCCATTGTGCTACTGAAGTATCTTAGGATTTGATGAAGTTTTGTTTAATTTACGGTTGCCGGTTGTTGTTGAGACATTGCTGAAACTCAGTAGAAATTCAAGTTAAAAACTTGTCAGGTGCAAATAAGAATTGTTTTATTGAAGTTCATTGGTTACAACTTGAAAATGATTTAAAAGGTAGTTTGTAGACAATTTGATTTTCTTCAAAGAATCACAGGAATTATCTTCTGAGACAATAGCCTGAACACAACTTTAAAAGTCAAAGGCTGAAGTCAAAGTATGAAAATGAAATAGGAATACAGACTCTTTCTAATTCTCTTCCTTTACTCTCTCTCTCTCTCTCTTTCTGTCTTGTTCTCTTTGTCTCTTTCCTGTCTCTTTCTCTCTGTGTCTTTCTGTCTGTCTTTCTGACTTTCTGTCTTGTTGTCTTTTCTCTTGTCTCTCTGACTTGTCTGTCTTCTTGCCTTTCTGACTTGTCGTCTTCTTGCCTCTAGTCTTCTGTCTAAAAATGGTGGCCAAATTATCCATGGATATACTCTTTGATATCTGTCTTAAGCGATCCGATCACACCCCAATATAATCCTAATTGGTTTAAGCTATATTCAAAACACATTTGATTTGATAAAAAGCCATCCATCCTCCCAATGCAACGCCACTTCCAATTGTTGCTTATCGGCAACAATTGAGACGTTAGTCATCTCATCATGCTATTATTTCGAAAATATAAATGAAACTGTATTTTGACACAGTTTAAAATGTTTCAGCTTGCATACGTTATGGAATGTGGTTCAGGCTGTTATCACAAGTGGCCAGAATTCAAAACAATGGGTCCTTTGATTATATCACCTTAAAACCCATGGGATTTGCTGCTGCCCTTGAAAGAATGTGATGTTTTTATCAGTGGTTCTGTTTTTCCCAAACACATGTCTGAGTTTGGAAGTTGTATATTTCTTTCATTTTAAAACTAGGATTTAATATTTCTGTCTTAAACAGTCTTCTTACCTATATTAAGTGTATTTAAAATACCTGACTTCTACAGCTACCATGCTGCCCTAATACAAATAGAAATAGGCTCAAGAAGTAGTGGATGCATTGTTGGTCATCTTCCAGGATTCTATAGACTCTGGAACAGTCCCTGCAGATTGGAGGGTAGCTATTTTAACTCTAATATTTAAAAAGAGAGGTAGAGAGAAAACAAGGAATTATAGGCCAATAAGTCTAATTTCGGTAGTGGGGAAAATTCTAGAATCCATTATCAAAGATTTGACAGCAGAACACATTAGAAAATAGTGGCAGGATCAGACAGCCAGCATGGATTTATGAAGGGAAATCATGTTTGACAAATCTATTGGAATTCTTTGAGGATGTAACTAGTAGAGTTGACAAGGGAGAGCCAGTGGAAGTGGTATATTTGGACTTTTCGAAGCATTTTGACAAAGTCCCGCATAAAAGGTTGGCGGATAAAATTGCTCAGAAGGCCTCTGGCCATCTGGGAGCCGCCCAGACCCCTTCTGGATACATAGAATTGTTCCATAGAATTTACAGTGCAGAAGGAGGCCATTCGGCCCATCGAGTCTGCACAGGCTCTTGGAAAGAGCACCCCACCCAAGATCAACACCTCCACCCTATCCCCATAACCCAGTAACCCCACCCAACACTAAGGGCAGTTTTGGACACTAAGGGCAATTTTATCATGGCCAATCCACCTAACCTGCACAACTTTGGCCTGTGGGAGGAAACCGGAGCACCCGGAGGAAACCCACGCACACACGGGGAGGATGTGCAGACTCCACACAGGCAGTGAACCAACCCGGATACCCACATAGCCCAGCTACTTTGCCAAGGGGAGGGCGTGGCCAAACTCAATCAGGGGCCCATCAGATTTTGGCACCCCTCAGAAATGCTGCCCAATTGCAGCAGAAGTAGGGGATCAGGAAAGCTCACCCTCACCAGAGGATAACTGCACTGTGACCTGTGGAATCTTCCCTGAATCTCTTCCTCTCTCAGGGCAGAGGCCTCACCAGTGACCCCTCACCCCTCCGGACCGCCAGCTGTCTACTCCTGGTGAGGCTGTCTCTGCTGCCACCTCCCAGGCGATGTTCAGAAGGTTCGGATTCAGTCTGCGGCCCACCCTGGGGTTTCCCTCTGCTCCTCACTGGAATGGAGTTGTGGATGCACCTCGGACTTTTGACCTCATCCCGCAGGTTTTCATAGAATTTACACTACAGAAGGAGGCCATTCGGCCCATCTAGTCTGCACCGGCTCTTGGACATCTTGGTGGCTGCAGTGAGTGTGTGGCAAGTGGAGCGCTTAGAAACAACTCCAGGAATTACTCTGAATTCCCAGCGGCAGAGTGCTGGCACATTTGTATGTCCTAACTCTTAACCAATACTGTGGTGATGTGCATCACTGCAAATACACAAGGGGTTAATGTAGATACATGTAGACTAGCTAGACACTAGAGGGAGCACCAGATACATGACACACAGACACTCAACCAATAGATCAGTTAGATAGGACACGACCAATGGGCATTCACGATACACACAGAGGTGACACGACCACAGGAGGGCATTGCACCAACCCATATATAAAGGACATCACACACATGATCTGCCTCTTTCCAGTGGAGACAGTCAATGAGTAGAGATACAGGGTTGATTCAATATCACTCCCACCACGTGGATTATAGCAGACTGGTTAGTCAGTCTGGGTAGCTAGAGTAGGATTGGCAGCAGTGTCGAACCCGAGTAATACCCGAGTATATATTTTAATAAACGTTATCTCCACATCTGAACCTTCCTTTGTCAAGTGCACCACAAGGAAGCCGCTTATGCCACACAGAGCATAACAAGACAAATACTGCCTCCAACGAGAAAGCGAAATGTACGCAATTCAGCCCTGGCATCTCGCAAACAGAAAACCCTGCCTATTATACGCCTGTATGCTGGTGTTGGTCCCAACTTGTTCAAACCTATCTCTTTTTGAAGGTTGCTGTGATTCGTTGCTTCTTCCTACTTCCTGAGTAAGACTCGGGCTGTTACAAAGTTGCTTCTGCAATGAATCGCAGATTGACAAATTCACAAACAAGCTGAGAGCCATCGCTGAAGCAGAGGGGGATTGACAAAGAACAGAGACTCTCATAAGGGAATGAGGACAGGTTAATAAAGGGAGGAAACTTTGAGGTGGAGAGTAAAGGGTTGTTATTATTGACGATGTTTGCCAGCAATGTGTGCTTTGCATTTCTGATTTGGTGCCAGCAGCGAATGAAGAGACTCCGGCTGACGATATAACTCTCAGACGTGGGACATTGTTAACTGCCCCCAGTGACAAACCAATGAACGTTCATCAGGAGTTAATTGGGACACAGAAATTAAAGGATCTGCTTCACGTGGACAAGAAACTGCTTTAGGTAAGGAAGAACAGTGATTGTTTTAATAATAATCTTTATTAGTGGAAGTAGGCTTACATTAACACTGAAATGCATAGAACGGAGAACTTACAGTGCAGAAGGAGGCCATTCGGCCCATCGAGTCTGCACCGACCCACTTAAGCCCTCACTTCCACCCTATCCCCTTAACCCAATAACCCCACCTAACCTTTTTTGGTCACTAAGGGCAATTTATGATTGCTAATCCACCTAACCTGCACGTCTTTGGACTGTGGGAGGAAACCGGAGCACCCGGAGGAAACCCGCGCAGACATGGGGAGAACGTGAAGATTCCGCACAGATAGTGACCCCGCAGGGAATCGAACCTGGGACCCTGGCGCTGTGAAGCCACAGTGCTAATCACTTGTGCTACCGTGCTGCCAGTCTCAATACTTTTACTCTTGCATAAATACAGACAACACTGCAATAAGGCATGGGTCTGATGTACAGCTGGTACAGTTCAGTTTTGTAGCGATGGTGCAGTTCAGAAGGTGCAGGACATTCAGCAACAGCACTGTTCCTCCGGGAGTATTGCTTGGAGGTACAGACCAATACTGTTCAGGCTGTGAATCAAGGGTGCTGCTCGTGAAGAACAGCTTCGTTATTGCTCAGTCTGCACAACAGAGGAGCCACTCACAGTATACAGTAGGGGTACAGGATGGACGCTGTTCAGGTAGTGAATTGCAGTATCATAGCATAGTTACATCGCAGGAGGAGGCATGTTTATCTGCCCCATTTTTCTCTTGGAGCTTATCAGCTTGTCCCACTCCTGTGCCTTTCTCCCATAGCCCTGCAATGTTTTTTTAATCTCACCCCCATTTCTTTGGAAGGTCCCAATTAAATCTGCCTCCATCACACTCAGGCAGTGCATTCTAGATCTGAACTACTCACCATGTGAAAATAGTTTTCCTTCTGTCACCATTTTCTTGTTTGCTATTCATCTTAAATTGCTGTTCTCTGGTTCTTGGCCTTGAAATCAAAATCAACATTTTCTCTAATCTGACTCTTGTGATTTTTGAACGCCTCTATCAAATCTCTCAACCTCCCTAAAGCGAACACCCCAGATTTCCAAACTATTCTTGTAACAGAAGTCTCTGCTCCCCCGAACCAATCTCTCAAACCTTTTCTGAGTCGTCTCCAAAAACCCAACATTAAGCAAGGGGTCGGAGCACAATGATAATGTGACTGGACTAGTAATCCAGGGCCCTGAGCCAATGCTTTACTGGCTTCAGATCAAATCCTACCACAGCTATTGGAAGAGTTCACTGATCACAGTTTTTTGTAAAACTTCACCAAATGCTCTCCAGGGGCTGGGGGAGAGATATCTGTTGACCTTACCCAGTCTGGCCTACACGTGACTCCAGGTCTACCGAAATTTACTGACCTTTCAAATGGCATTGCATCAAACTTCTAGAGGAAAGTCAAACAAGAATCGAACTGACTGACCAAGGCACCAGAAACAAAAAAGGCACTCTATTTGTCAAATGATCCCAGTAACCAAGTATATATAAATGACGAGATAATGGAAGCCTGTCAGAAAGGTACTGCAATTATCATCGGGGATTTTAATCTACAGATCGAGTGAAAAAATCAGACGGGCAAAGGTAATGTAGATGAATACTTCACAGAATTTTTTCAAGATAGTTTCTTAGAATAGCATGTTAGGGAGCCAACCAGAGAGCACTATGCTAGACCTGGTATTATGCAATGAGTTATTATTATGGGCCAGGGTTTAGAAAGCTCCAAAGTGAATCATGGAGTTCACCTGACCCACAACTTTTAATAGATTGTGGTTATGGGGAGCACACGGCCCACTCTACAGGCAGGGGGGTGGGTACCGGAGCAATAGGTCAGAAGGTGAAAGCATTGAGGGAGAACTAGGGAACAGGGCCAGTATGGCTCTGAGGAAGAACATAAGAACATAAGAACTAGGAGCAGGAGTAGGCCATCTGGCCCCTCGAGCCTGCTCCACCATTCAATGAGATCATGGCTGATCTTTTGTGGACTCAGCTCCACTTTCCGGCCCGAACACCATAACCCTTAATCCCTTTATTCTTCAAAAAACTATCTATCTTTACCTTAAAAACATGTAATGAAGGAGCCTCAACAGCTTCACTGGGCAAGGAATTCCATAGATTCACAACCCTTTCGGTGAAGAAGTTCCTCCTAAACTCAGTCCTAAATCTACTTCCCCTTATTTTGAGGCTATGTCGCCTAGTTCTGCTTTCACCCGCCAGTGGAAACAACCTGCCCGCATCTATCCTATCTATTCCCTTCATAATTTTAAATGTTTCTATAAGATCCCCCCTCATCCTTCTAAATTCCAACGAGTACAGTCCCAGTCTACTCAACCTCTCCTCATAATCCAACCCCTTCAGCTCTGGGATTAACCTAGTGAATCTCCTCTGCACACCCGCCAGTGCCAGTACGTCCTTTCTCAAGTAAGGAGACCAAAACTGAACACAATATCCAGGTGTGGCCTCACTAACACCTTATACAATTGCAAAATAACCTCCCTAGTCTTAAACTCCATCCCTCGAGCAACGAAGGACAAAATTCCATTTGCCTTCTTAATCACCTGTTGCACCTGTAAACTAACTTTCTGTGACTCATGCACTAGCACACCCAAGTCTCTCTGCACAGCGGCATGCTTTAATATTTTATCGTTTAAATAATAATCCCGTTTGCTGTTATTCCTACCAAAATGGATAACCTCACATTTGTCAACATTGTATTCCATCTGCCAGACCCTAGCCCATTCACTTAACCTATCCAAATCCCCCTGCAGACTTCTAGTATCCTCTGCACTTTTCACTTTACCACTCATCTTAGTGTCATCTGCAAACTTGGACACATTGCCCTTGGTCCCCAACTCCAAATCATCTATGTAAATTGTGAACAATTGTGGGCCCAACACGGATCCCTGAGGGACACCACTAGCTACTGATTGCCAACCAGAGAAACACCCATTAATCCCCACTCTTTGCTTTCTATTAATTAACCAATCCTCTATCCATGCTACTACTTTACCCTTAATGCCATGCATCTTTATCTTATGCAGCAACCTTTTGTGTGGCACCTTGTCAAAGGCTTTCTGGAAATTCAGATATACCACATCCATTGGCTCCCCGTTATCTACTGCACTGGTAATGTCCTCAAAAAATTCCACCAAATTAGTTAGGCATGACCTGCCCTTTATGAACCCATGCTGCGTCTGCCCAATGGGACAATTTTTATCCAGATGCCTCACTATTTCTTCCTTGATGATAGATTCCAGCATCTTCCCTACTACCGAAGTTAAGCTCACTGGCCTATAATTTCCTGCTTTCTGCCTACCTCCTTTTTTAAACAGTGGTGTCACGTTTGCTAATTTCCAATCCACCGGGACCACCCCAGAGTCTAGTGAATTTCGGTAAATTATCACTAGTGCATCTGCAATTTCCCTAGCCATCTCTTTCAGCACTCTGGGATGCATTCCATCAGGGCCAGGAGACTTGTCTACCTTTAGCCCCATTAGCTTGCCCATCACTACCTCCTTAGTGATAACAATCCTCTCAAGGTCCTCACCTGTCATAGCCTCATTTCTGTCAGTCGCTGGGATGTTATTTGTGTCTTCCACTGTGAAGACCGACCCAAAAAACCTGTTCAGTTCCTCAGCCATTTCCTCATTTCCCATTATTAAAACTCCCTTCTCATCCTCTAAAGGACCAATATTTACCTTAGCCACTCTTTTTTGTTTTATATATTTGTAAAAACTTTTACTGTCTGTTTTTATATTCTGAGCAAGTTTACTCTCATACTCTATCTTACTCTTCTTTATAGCTTTTTTAGTCGCTTTCTGTTGCCCCCTTAAGATTTCCCAGTCCTCTAATCTCCCAGCAATCTTTGCCACTTTATATGCTTTTTCCTTCAATTTGATACTCTCCCTTATTTCCCTAGATATCCACGGTCGATTTTCCCTCTTTCTACCGTCCTTCCTAGATTGGTATAAACCTTTGCTGAGCACTATGAAAAATCGCTTGGAAGGTTCTCCACTGTTCCTCAACTGTTCCACCATAAAGTCTTAGCTCCCAGTCTACCTTAGCTAGTTCTTCTCTCATCCCCTTGTAATCTCCTTTGTTTAAACACCAAACACTAGTATTTGATTTTACTTTCTCACCCTCCATCTGTATTTTAAATTCCACCATATTGTGATCGCTCCTTCCGAGAGGATCCCTAACTATGAGATCATGAATCAATCCTGTCTCATTACACAGGACAAGATCTAGGACCGCTTGTTCCCTCGTAGGTTCCATTACATACTGTTCTAGGAAACTATCGCGGATACATTCTATAAACTCCTCCTCAAGGTTGCCTTGACCGACCTGGTTAAACCAATCGACATGTAGATTAAAATCTCCCATGATAACTGCTGTACCATTTCTACATGCAACAGTTATTTCTTTGTTTATTGCCTGCCCCACCATAACGTTACTATTTGGTGGCCGATAGACTACTCCTATCAGTGACTTTTTCGCCTTACTATTCCTGATTTCCACCCAAATGGATTCAACCTTATCCTCCATAGCACCGATGTCATCCCTTACTATTGCCCGGATGTCATCCTTAAATATCAGAGCAACACCACCTCCCTTACCATCCACTCTGTCCTTCCGAATAGTTTGATACCCTCGGATATTTAACTCCCAGTCGTGACCATCCTTTAACCATGTTTCAGTAATGGCCACTAAATCATAGTCATTTACGATGATTTGTGCCATCAACTCATTTACTTTATTCCGAATACTACGAGCATTCAGGTAAAGTACGCTTATGTTGGTTTTTTTACCTCTGTTTTGAATCTTAACATCTTCAGTTTTATTCCTTTTGTTATTACTGGGCCTATTCACTGAGCTCCCCTCAGTCACTGTACCTTGTACTGTCGCCCTTTTAGATTTTTGACTATGTCTACTCTGCCTTGCACTTTTCCCCTTACTTCCTTTTGCTTCTGTCCCTGTTTTACTACCTTCCAACTTGCATCGGTCCCCATCCCCCTGCCACATTAGTTTAAACCCTCCCCAACAGCTCTAGAAAACTCTAGGACATCGGTTCCTGTCCTGCCCAGGTGCAGACCGTCCGGTTTGTACTGGTCCTACCTCCCCCAGAACTGGTCCCAATGCCCCAGGAATCCTATCTATCCTGACATTCCTACTCTGACTAGCTCATGGCACTGGTAGCAATCCTGAGATTACTACCTTTGAGGTCCTACTTTTTAGTTTAACTCCTAACTCCCTGAATTCCGCTTGTAGGACCTCATCCCTCATCTTTTATCTATATCGTTGGTGTCCGTGTGCACCACGACAGCTGGCTGTTCACCCTCCCCCCCCAGAATGTCCTGCAGCCGCTCCGAGACATCCTTGACCCTTGCACCAGGGAGGCAACATACCATCCTGGTGTCTCGATTGCGTCCACAGAACCGCCTGCTCTATTCCCCTTACGATCGAGTCCCCTATCACTATAGCCCTGCCATTTTTCTTCCTGCCCTGCTGCACAGCAGAGCCAGCCACGGTGCCATGAACCTGGCTGCTGCTGCCTTCCCCTGGTGAGCCATCTCCCCAACAGTATCCAAAGCGGTATATCTGTTTTGCAGGGAGATGACCGCAGGGGACACCTGCACTGCCTTCCTACTCTTGCTCTTTCTTTTGGTCACCCATTTTCTATCTCCCTCATTAATTTTCACCTGCGGTGTGACCAACTCGCTAAACGTGCTATCCACGACCTCCTCAGCATCGCGGATGCTCCAAAGTGAGTCCATCCGCAGCTCCAGCGCCGTCAAGCGGTCTAACAAGAGCTGCAACTGAACACACTTCTTGCACGTGAAAGAGCCAGGGACAGTGGACGTGTCACAGAGCTCCCACATCGCACACGAGGAGCATGACACGGGTCTGGGATCTCCTGCCATGTCTTAAACCTTAGGTAAACTTATACAACAACAATTTCAAAATAAAAATAAATAAATTAGACAATGAAAAGAAAAACTACTTACCAGTCACTTACCAGGGTTAAAAAGCACCTTCTCTCACTCTGCACCGAATTACCTCACTGCACCAAATTACCAAGTTGCAATCCCACTCTCGATGTGTCTCACTCAGGATGTGTCTCCTTGAAAAGCGCTAGCTTACTGAGTGCGCTGTCTGTCTGTCTTTTATGCAGACCTCACCTCAGTAGACAGGGAGGTGTTGTTAAAAACAGCGGGTCTGGTGGCCTGAAGTACATACGTTTTAATGAAAGAAGTATTACGGGTAAGGCAGATGAACTTAGAGCTTGGAGCATCCTTACTACTTGAAACTATGATGTTGTTGCCATTACAGTGACCTGGTTGAGGGAAAGACAGGATTGGCAGCTAAACGTTCCAGGATTTAGATGTTTCAGGTGGGATAGAGGGGGATGTGAAAGGGGTGGCGGAGTTGCACTACAGCTGTACTACGGGAGTACACCTCAGAGGGCAGTGAGGCTATATGGGTAGAGATCAGGAATAAGAATGGTGCAGTCACAATGTTGGGGGTTTAGAGAGGAAATTACTGAGGCCTTGACAGAAATCTTTGGATCCTCACTGTCTTCAGGTGATGTCCCGGAGGACTGGAGAATAGCTAATGTTGTTCCTTTGTTTAAGAAGGGTAGTAAGGATAATCCAGGGAACTACAGGCCCGTGAGCTTTATCTCAGTGGTAGGGAAATTACTGGAGAGAATTCTTCGAGACAGGATCTACTCCCATTTGGAAGCAAATGGACGTATTAGCGAGAGGCAGCACGGTTTTGTGAAGAACAAAGAACAAAGAAAATGATAGCACCACTTGATCTGGAGTGACAACACAACTGAATTAATAATAATAATAATCACTTATTGTCACATGTCGGCTTCAATAAATTTATTGTGAAAAGCCCCTAGTCACCACATTCCGACGCTTGTTCGGGGAGGCCGGTACCGGATTTGTACCCGCGCTGCTGGCATTGTTCTGCATTGCAAGTCAGCTGTTTAGCCCAGTGTGCTAAACCAGCCCCAATTGCCAATTGCCAACCCAATAACCAACAATTGGCTGCCCAATACTTGCAGTCACCAGGATTGTAAATTTAAACACAATTCATTTTTATTTATAAGAAGAACTATAATGAAATATGGAGCAAATACAACTTGTTCATTATCATCTGATTCCTAATCCACCACTTTGACTTGCTGTTACCCTCTATATATATATATATATATATATATACACTCACCCACAGACACACATACATACAAAAGGCAGACAAACACTGAGGGGAAAGGAGGGGTGGAGATAATAAGTGAAAGGGGAAAGAGCATTAGTTTCAGATGGTTGCCTTTAAGCAGGCCTTCCTTGAAAGTAAGCTTTCCGATCAAGGTCTCTGTTGCAGCCTGTAATGGTTTTCACTGTAGACTCATTCAGGTCTCTGCGTTTCAGAAATATAGCAAGAACAGCACTTATTGAGACAGAGTGGGAACAGGTATTTTATACTGTGTCTAGGTCACAACTCTGCTTTCCTTAAGTCTTTGCAAATCATCTCACTCAGACAGAATCCAATCACCACCTGTGGCCGGGCCAGCAGACAGTCAACCAAATCAAGTCCCACCCCATCTCTGGAGCACTGAGAAGCCTGGGTCTTGCTGTCAAAAGCTAGCAGCACCAGATGCCATGTTGCAACTTCTTGAACTCTTCCATCTCATAGTAACTTCATTGAAGCCTACTTGTGATAATAAGTTATTATTAATTTGCCCAGTAAGCATCCATGGATCAAAAATGTTAGCTGCACAAATACAGAAAGGAGAAATAAGGGAAACATAGAATTTACAGTGCAGAAGGAGGCCATTCAGCCCATCGAGTATGCACTGGCCCTTGGAAAGAACACCCTACCCAAGGTCAACACCTCCACCCTCTCCCCATAACCCAGTAACCCCACCCAATACTAAGGGCAGTTTTGGACACTAAGGGCAATTTAGCACGACCAATCCACCTAACCTGCACATCTTTGGACTGTGGGAGGAAACCGGAGCACCCGGAGGAAACCCACGCACACACGGGGAGGATGTGCAGACTCCGCACAGACAGTGACCCAAGCCGGGAATCAAACCTGGGACCCTGGAGCTGTGAAGCAATTGTGCTACCCACAATGCTACCGTGCTGCCCTGATTAACAGGAAGGACCCTGAAAAATAAGTTTGGTTATTTAATAAGACCATAAAACACAGGAGCAGAATGAAGCCACTCGGCCCATCGAGTCTGCTCTACCATTCAATCATGGCTGATATTTTCTCATCCCCATTCTCCTGCCTTCTCCCCATAACCCCTGATCCCCTTATTAATCAAGAACCTATCTATCTCTGTCTTAAAGACACTCAGTTATTTGGCCTCCACAGCCTTCTGCGGCAAAGAGTTCCACAGATTCACCACCCTCTGGCTGAAGAAATTCCTCCTCATTTCTGTTTTAAAGGATCGTCCCTTTAGTCTGAGATGGTGTCCTCTGGTTCTAGTTTCTCCTTCAAGTGAAAATAACCTCTCCACGTCCACTCTATCCAGGCCTCGCAGTATCCTGTGTTTCAATAAGATCCCCCCTCATCCTTCTAAACTCCGAGTACAGACCCAGAGTCCTCAAACATTCCTCACATGACAAGTTCTTCATTCCAGGGATCATTCTTGTGAACCTCCTCTGGATTCTTTCCAAGGCCAGCACATCCTTCCTCAGATACGGGGCCCAAAACTTCTCACAATACTCCAAATGGGGTCTGACCAGAGCCTTATACAGCCTCAGAGGTACCTCCCTGGTCTTGTATTCTAGCCCTCTTGATGTGAATGCTAACATTGCATTTGCCTTCTTAACTGCCGACTGAACCTGCACGTTAACCTTAAGAGAATTGTGAACAAGGACTCCCAAGTCCCTTTGTGCTTCTGATTTCCAAAGCATTTCCCCATGTAGAAAATAGTCTATGCCTAAATTTCCCCTTCCAAAGTGCATAACCTCACACTTTTCCACATTGTATTTCATTTGCCACTTCATTGGCCACTCGCTTAGCTTTTCCAAATCCTTCTGCAGCCCCCCCTGCTTCCTCAATACTACCTATCCCTCTGCAGATCTTTGTATCATCTGCAAACTTAACCTCATAGTGAAGGCATCCCAAGTAGCAGTGATCATTATATGTTGAATTTTACATTTAATTTGAGGGAGTGAAGAGTGCGCCCAAGACTAGTATCTTAAACTTAAATAAGGGCAATTATTAAAGCATTAAAATGAGCTAATGTGAACTGGTAAATAAGGTAAAGGGATAGGTCAATTGAAGCAAATACTTCAGAATACACAGAATAGGTAGATTCCAATGAGTAAGACTCAAGACAGTATCGAACTTAAAGAAAATGCACATTATTGGGTGAAGCAAGGTGCCTGGTCAGTGGATTGGACAGAAT